>NW_027509792.1:2090301-2317801 GCF_048541705.1 Temnothorax americanus
TGTCAATTTCAACTTTGAATTAATTCTACATTATTGTGATTTACAGATGTCTCTTTATGCATTTCTACTTTGTTAGAAACTTTATAATAAGCAGTGTCTTTAATTTGCATTATTAATAAAACTTTAATTAGATCAATGGTTTATATTACATATTCTGTAATTCATATTAATCTGAACGACCTTTTTGAATAATAAGATTTTGATTGAAGAATCGAAAATCAAAAACTTGTTAAAGTATACTGAATGATGAACCAGTTATAATATTAAATATTGAATACCACTGTACATTATGTCTTTATGAATCAATTTAGATATCAAGATAGATATGTTTTGCAAGAAAAATTTCGAATAATTTATGGAAGTTTTCATATTCAAATGTCATCTTCTAAATTTTTATAATCGACACTGTTGCGTTATTAATTTAAATATTTAAAAAATCGCAATAGTGCAATAACGATGCGATTTATAAATCGCAGATGCAGAATTTTATCTGAGCGATTGCGGCAACTGACCCGAAGTATCGGTTGTTGTCGCCGGAAATTACGAGCCAGAACGTATGCGAACTTCAGCCGAAGAAAGTATTTTCGGTCTTCTTGATATCAGCGTGTGTGCGTGCGAGCACACGACTTAACATTTCATTAACCGTACATTAGCGTGCTTCAAGCCTCGTACATACGTCACATAGATAACCGCGCCGGGTCCACGCGAGAATGTACAACGAGCCTGGCAGATAAGTGTAAGGAGATACGGGACGAGTAAGTTACGATGCGTCTTCTGATGCGAAATGCGTTAGCGGAACGAGGGTTATAAGCTGCCAAAACCACTCCAGCATCGTGTGAAAAAGAGACTTCATCCAGAAAAAAGTAGTTGGACTCTTAAAGAATTATATGACAACGGGTATCGTTGAATCTTATGATTTATATTAGATATTCTGTACTGTAAAGCATAGAAAATTAACTAACGCGTAACTAACGTAAAGAATAGATGTTGTATCAAAGACTTAAATTGTAAAAAATAATATTATTATAATATAATTATATACGATGTTGTCCTGCATGTTATAATATCGTTATTTTTTTGCTTCAATGATAATTTCACAATAATTCTTGAACCAGCATCAAATACAATGTTTGTAATAGCTTTTACGTCGTGGAAATAATTTAGGATTTGAATAAAAAGTGGAGACGCCTAAAATCAGCTTACGAAGTGGATTAAGGCGGTCTTCGAAAGCCGATTTCTCGAGAGCCTCGAAAGCGCCACTCGATAGATTTATTTCCATTCATAAATATACACCGCGAGCGCGGTTCGAAACTTTGACCGCCCCCCGTTCACTTCGCTTACGAAGCACGCGAGCCACTTTTAAGAACTCGGCGAAGTATAGGTTATACATACTTCGGGATATTGGGACGTGGGACGGTGGAAATTCCACGCTGAAAAGAACGTTCCTCGGCCAGAACGAAGCATGAGACGCGAAGATTAGGTGGACGAGTCACGCAGATGAATAAGAGAAAGGAATAAGAGAAAAAAATGAGAGGAAGAAACGTGGCTGCGTGTATAATATCTGTGCTAAAACGAATGAGACGAGAGGAGGCGAAAAGAGAGAAGAGAAACGAAAAATAAAAGAAAAAGATTGTGGGAGAGAAGGACTGAGGAAAGGAATAAGAGAAATATTATAAAAATCATTCCATTTCTCATGGATTGTTGGAGGATCGCTCTATCTGCGAACAATCGCTCGTTGACTGTTACGCCTTAACAATAAGCAGCGAAATAATCACAGTGATCTTCGCGCATAGCGCGGAAAGGAAGACGCGTCTCTTCGCGATACTCCGCAATATATAACGCGGTTGATGCATTTGCGAAATTGTTTCGCGCAACACCTCGAATCTGATAGCGCTGTGTCCGGATTCTATACGTTCTCGTCGGACTTGGAGGCTGCAAAACGATCCGCGCAATGGTCGCGCACGATCGTTCTGCACTTCGGACTATCGTCCGGTGTGGTGAGCTAAGCGGCGGGAAAATCGAGCGGGGCAGAGGCAGGAGGTAACCGATCACGATTCAACCCTTAAAGGTACGGCGGCAGCCGCTTCCTGGTGCTGTTAACGGTGAAAACCGGCGCGCACTACCGCCGATGTTTATGGGCTCGTTACACAACGATACGCTCTCTCGCCACGCGGGGCTCAAGGTGTGAAAATTGAGAGAACACTGAAAAAGGAGATTATCCCGGTGCGTACTAACGTTCGCAAATCATAATGCAACAAGATACGAGGAATGCAGCTACTGACGATTTCAAGGATAGTCAGCGTCTCCGCGCGACGATATCTCAGGGAATCGGCCACGTGAATATATCTCACTCATTCTCGCCGAGGCTGATTTATAGATCTCGATGGTATCGACGGCAAAACGTGTTCGTCCGGATTAGCGACTGCGTGTGGCGAATAACTAAGTCGTAATTAAATTCATTAACGTAATTAATCTAATTAATCGATTTTGAAAAATTACACGTTTCTCGATCGCAACAACGATATTCGTGTGAATAATTTATAGTCACAATTTTCTAGGAAATATTAGTGTTCACGTTGTGCTTGTATATCATATTGTTATACATGCTTGAAGTTATTCTTACTTGATACCTTAAGACAGATTTATCCCGCGCAAGGGAGAACACCGTTTCCCCGGTAGTCCGATGATTAACGACTGACACTATTAAACAATACGAGAAACATAAATCTTGGTTTCGTGATAATTTATATCTAAAGGAAATCTCATCACGTCGAGTCCGTTCATAAATAGTATTCATCGGAGCTCATGCTGTCATTAAAACCATTAATATCCCGTGTTTTATCGATAGAGGATCACAGGTGCCGACAAGTTCACGGCCACGCGCGCGAAGGACACGCTTTTGGCCAGCATATACAGGAGTCAGTCATAGGTGCTGTTCGCTCCGGGCGCGAACGTGACGTCAAGCAGCACGATTATTAAAGATCTTCCTTAAACGGAACATAGATGACGACGCGTCTATAACATCGTCGATTCTTCTGCGCACGCAAGAAGCGAGACGTCTAGCTTCGGGGCTGATTGGCCGATCCTATAGAAATACGCGGCCGAACAGATCAAGCTGTCGAAAACTAATTGCGACCGGTATCCCGGGTAGCGCGGTGGGTGCACGAGGTCATTCGTATCGACGCAACTCGCCCTGTTTTTTCTCTTTTATTTCTTTTTTTTCCAATGCGGACGCGCCGGGCGAAAAGAGGCGGACAATTATGAGACGCGCCGGATCATACGCGTGCAATTATATCGCGCAAGACTAATTGTGTGTAAACAAAAAAAGATATCGATCGCGCCGATGGCGCCGTACACACTGTGATTATGAAATGCATCTCCGGATCCAAAGTGAGCCGTCTTCTCATTGACACCGTAATTCCCTCATTTCAAGATCGGGAAACTGCACGCGTACAGTTATGGGTAAGCGTGGTCCATGATAATCCACGTGATTAAAATTCAATAAACTCTCAAAAATAATTAGCAGAAATTTTAAATTTTACTTTTGAAATATTTGAACGTAAATACTGCAATATAGAGGAGAGTTATATATTTCAACAAATTTCGAAAGATGCTTCCGTCGTGTGAAACTCCCGACTCACGAAAGATTAAGCACAATTCGAAATTCGAAGGAATATCCGGTCATTCAAACGATTCATCGTCCGGTTTCACGTTGAGATCCATTCTTCGAGGTACAGAGGTTAGAACAGAACGTATTATTAAGGAGCCCTCTCTAGACGGTTCCCCCCCGTTATTCCTTCGTATCCTCACGCTCTCTCGACCGGACGAAATCACGTAACGCCCGAGAAACGGACAGAACAGCGAACGGAGAGATCTCACAGAGACTGCAAAATCCGAGGCCCCGGAGGTATTCCATCCGAGAGAGTAGGGCTGATGAAACCACAATGACATAATATTACGCGGGATACCGGCTTGGTGCGATAATCATATGCCTTTTCTCACCGCAACCCCGCGGATATGGGCCTTCCAAACTATGATGCTTACTATCTCGCACAGTTCACGCTCCTCGCAAATACCATTCAAAGTTTCAGCAGGCACTAAGAAGCGTGAATACTGAACGATGTTACTCAGTTTGCAAAAAAGACGTTTGCTATTTTGCAAAAAGTCGGCATTAAACGTTCTATGAACTTTCATGAAGTCGTTATTAAACAATCTATGAAATTCCAGAAATTAAATTTATTACACTTTTACGTATATATTATTTCTTTTTGTAAGTAAATAGAAAAGAACTTATATATTCGAAAGTTGAATAAAAATTGAACGATAACTATTCAGTATAGGTTCGACATAAAAGAAGTCCACTTTAATTAATTCAAGTTTGTTGAAGAGAACATCTCGAATCTTATATTTGGGTGGCAAATATGCAGCTACTTTTCGATCCATTCGCAGTATTATTCAATTCGCGATGTTAGAAAAATATACGTGTACATATACATTCACGTGTTTTTGCATTTAAATATGTAAATCCTTAATATTTGTCTAAAACAGTTAATATTAATTTGAATTATAATTCCTACTTGACAATGATACGTATATTTGTAATATTTACAATGTGACTCTTTAATAGAGATTGAAGAAGGTACGCGTTTAAAAATATCTAACTACAATGAAAACATCCTAAAGCGATAAATTACACAGACTTTTTGCTCCTAGCGGTATCGGCCACACGTACAACGAATTTCTCTGCTTTCGACGGGCATTAGTCGTATCGGTTGCGTTAAACGATCGACCATTCCGGGAACAATGTTCGCTATAGGATAGGCGTGTTGGTGCAATAGGAAAAGAATTGCTGAACGTCAGGCAAGAATTGATAGAAAGACCATATCGACATATTGTGTAACTGTTTCTCACTATTCTTCACCAACGAACACGAATAAACACGGGCGAAAAAACTTATATTTCTCATACATTACCAAAGTTTTACCTCACAGAATTTTTCTTTTATTTGTCGTTCCGATTCTTTCGTCGTGCAATTCTATTTCATTGCAGTAATATTTATTCGCAAAGGATATAAATAAATTTAGCGAATATACGTGCGCTAAAATTTTAGACAAAGATTCGATAAGGCAATAACTTTGTAATTATTTACAACCACGCCACAGTGAGTTACAGGGGGTAGAGAAAGACGTAAAAATGGCCACGGTTCACGGAGGAACCTCATCGATCATCGTCAGTCATCGTGCGGACCTCGTAAAAATTCCGGGATACTCCATCGCATGCGTTCCTCCCCGTAATGTTGAGGTTACACAGGCGAAATAGTTTCTTAATTAAAGTCTGAGAAGGTACGCCGAGTTCAAGGCCGGAATCCCGGTAAGCGGAAGTAATTACGCTTATCCAGAGAAATCTATTAAAAGTTTAACTCAATATTATCTCTCTCTCTCCCTTCTTTCGGAATTCTCCAGCACGGTATCTTTTCTCCGTATTAGATATCGTTACGTGGCCATCTACGCGCGCCGTAATGAGTCAGAATAAATTTCAGCATAGGGGAATTCCTTACACGGCGTTTAATTCTTCGTGACTGTAACATATTTCATCGGAAAATATAAATCAAAATAATAAAATGCCTACTGATTTTATCTTTGCGAGCTTCCGGAAAATTAACGAATGTCTTTTTCAATGCATTTTTTCATTACAGACTTAATATCCTACATTATTCACGAAAATGCATCGCTTTTTCACTGTTTCCGATTTGAATTTAATTTAGCGAATGAACACAAGTTTTCCAGTTGCTGCAATTTCTCCGTGACAATGATTTCTCGGCGAAGTCGCCAGCGGGCAAGAGCAAACTCCAATCTACCTTGCCGTTCTCCTTTAATAATTGTCAAAGCAATCCAGACTACTTCCTGAGTAACTCCGTTAAGACCGTTTTTGCCACAGTTCCGACACATGACGTCGCCGCGGGTGCCGCGGCGCGTCGCGTCATCTCCGAAAACTTTGGTCCGAGAGTCCATTCGAGATTCGTGTCGCTTGCGGTAAGATCCGTTCTCTGTCTCTCTGTCTCTCTCTATCTTTCTCCGTGTGACTTCGCACACCTTTGTGCGATTCCGTCAGGATCCCTCGGCGTTCCTCGCCTTCGCATCGCGGCGCTTACTTGCCGAGGATGAGGCAATTCCCGGGACCCATCAAGAGCTGCAATTCCAAGTTCTCCTCTCGCTATGGCACGTCGGGTGTTGTTTCACTTCCAGTAGGAAGGCATTATCCTGGCGCGAGTCGCAAGTTTATTGTACGCGGCGAAAGAGCGGGTATGGGGGCCGACGAGCGCGCGAGATAAACGCGCACGCATACACACGCCGATCGCCGTTGCGTGTGCACGCGCGTTCGCGCGCGATACCGAGGTCCGAACGCAGTCCGAAACGAGATGCCACGAAGAGGGAGACCGTGTGAATGAGCTACTGTTCTGCGGTCCGCCGGGCGTGTTTTTCTTATTGATCGGAATGCCGGTGTACGCCGCGGCCCAGGCCAGGTAAGGGAAAGATAGGAGGGGATGATATTACGGCCGATCGACGGATCGGCAGCTTCGGCTTCGGAGTAGAAGGCGGCAGCGCGGCGGCAGAAGGCGAGCGTACGGAAAGGCATAGAGGCGCGAGGAAACCGAACACCAGATACTTGAACAGTAGATAACAGAACGCGCGCGCGCGCGCGCGAGTGAGAGAGAGAGAGAGAGAGAGAGAGAGAAAATCTCAGGCGTTCCGTTAACCATCCTCGCCTGGATCCGACCGCGATCATCCGAGAAATGTGCGACCGTAGCCGCGGCCGCCAGCGACGATCCAGTTCCTGCCTGCGCGTATCGCGCGTCTGGTGTGTGGGAACCGGATGCTGGGGGTAAAAATAATCGAGCCGTTGATAGGGGCCGATATAACTGTTAGAGGAGAGAAACATTTGTGCGGTGAAAGAAGGGACGTACTTAACAGCGTGATCTTATGACGACGGTTTAAATCTCCGCTATGCATAAATCATAATTCACATGTTGAATTATTTTTTATGTATTCTTGCATTGCATTCCTTATTCACTTGCTGATCTTTTACTTATTGTTTTTACAATATATCTATACCTTATTTTTGCCATCTCACTTTCTGTCTTCTATCGCTCACAGTTTCGATTGTAGTAATGAATTATAATAAAGATGTTATTATAATACATCTATTATATATAAATAATTACACCGCAATTCATGGCAAGAATCGTGATATTAAGGAGAATAAGACGGGGAATAACGATAATACGTAATAAACGTAACGGTGGAAACCAGACGGTGGCGCTCGAGCACGTAGAGCAATAGGCTCTTTTTGATGATATAGTTAATGACCTAAACTCTCCTTGGTATTATTCACTAATGTGAAACCGTGCTCGATCGCGCAGTTATACTTTCTATCCCACGTAATCCGCCAGAACTGCCATCTGGAGAATCGCCTATAATTGCGTTCATTAACCGTAAAGGATCTCAGACGGGGAGAACAAGTCGATCTTTCGAAAGGTAACAGGAGAAACCTGATCATACGTGGCTCGCGGACATATACATATAGCGCAGATCAGCGATTCGTGTACAAGCATTAGTTGTTACCAATTATCTGTCGCTAGCGACAGCTATAGCGCACGCAGCACGACATGCTGCACTCGTTGAACGCGTTTTAATCTTTATATGAGGCGGTTCTTACCGCATATTAAACGATAGAAAGCAAGTTTGCAATTGGCATAAGTTCGATCG
Source organism: Temnothorax americanus (assembly GCF_048541705.1). Classification (NCBI taxonomy): domain Eukaryota; kingdom Metazoa; phylum Arthropoda; class Insecta; order Hymenoptera; family Formicidae; genus Temnothorax; species Temnothorax americanus. Next base: position 2,098,068 of record NW_027509792.1, read on the forward strand.
ACGTTCACGAACTCCCTGGAAATCTCGTATGCTCGATACGCGCGCATAAACTGATAACTGAGCAGCGTGATCCTCATGAACGGATACGTCAGTTAGTATAAAAGCCTAGATTTCGCTGAGTAATCTTGTTCTCGTGCTCAGGGAAATTAAGGGTACGACGTAGGCAACGAGTTAAGAGCGATTAAAGCCGATGATAAGCGTAGAAAGGGTACGAGGTACACAGGCTGAGCATTGTTGGATGCATACTTTCTGTCGTGATTGGTAACATTGGCAGAGAATGTAGGTAGTAGAACAGACTCTACATTTTCTTTCTGACGAATAATGAATAGTACTTTCGAGGCAGAAGAATATAATCGAGGAAGTCAACGTTCAGAGCGGGGCGCAATGAGTGCGGTTAAGCGAGATTGATACTTTCAATCGCTGAAAACGATGTAACCTCATCCCGCGAGAAGAAAAAGCCCAGGACGTCAATGGTAACCAATCGCGATTTCTCCTTCAAGACGGTCGCGTCTCCTAAGGCACGGTAAAGGGAAAACGTCTTCGATGGATATGACCGCAGAAATGGAATCGTTCAATTTAGCGAAATCCATCTGACAGCGTTGTCTATCTCACGCTTCTCGAAAGGGTACGATCTGCGAGCGAACGCCAACACCTCGGACGATATCTTCGTTTACTATCGTATTTATCGTAAATCGTGCACTTCTGATCTAGTTTTCTCTTCGCGAGTGTTAGCCGATCTTTATCAATTTGCTGTAATTGAAGCAGCGGCGAAATGAAATTGTCGAGTTAATCCGACTTTATCGAGTTCGAACGTTTTCTAATACAGCGAAACCTATCGGGAAAAGCATGGTTTTCTCAAATAAAAAAATTATCTTATTAAGAACAATTTTATTTCATTTCTGCGCAATAGTGGATTCAGATTACAATATAAAAGAAGAGCTTTAAGATCCAAGAATTTCGTGATTCTAGCTAAAATTCTAGTTACAGAATTATAATTAGATACTAAGCAATTTTTAGTTCTATTGGTGCAACATCTAATTCTATTTTATATTATATTTTATATTTTATATCATTTTTTAATATGTTCGAATATATATAATATGTAAAATGTATTATATTTATATCGTATTTATTTTTCCGAGAAATCGGCATTTCGAATAACACAGCTTTTTCTACACGAAATATGTGAACACGACTATAGCTTTCTTTTTCATGTAATCCGCACGAGAGGAATGAAAACACGTCTTTTCAGCTTTGGTGCGGGCATCGGTTATCGAGTCCCTCGAAATTCTACCTATTTCGATATCTACCCTTTTACACGTCCGGTCCCACGTGCGCGTTTAATCAACCTACGATAGCCCTGGGTTTCGGAACAACGAAATGTGTTTAAAGAGCATTCGATCGCTCGATCGACCGTTCACTCGCACGATTCGACCATTCGCTCGCCGTTCGAGGTCATCGAATGCTGGTGACCACCTCGAAAGTTTTCGAGAGGAGTAAAGATAAGTGTCGTGATATGCATTCGGACAGATATGAGTGCGGCTCAGAATTATTCAATTTCACGTTAAGGTGTCCAGCGACACGTTTATCTCGCGCTGGTTGAAAGGGTTAAGCTATGGACGACTATACGGCACGACGGCGTCTCGCATTCCGAAGCGAGAAGTAAAGATAATGCGCGAGAGGTACCGCGCGTTGTGAACGGCGAGAACTCCTGGGGCTCGATGGAAAAGGAACGTCTGCGTGACGAGAGTGACGATAAGAATTTACGAGACCTGCGGGGCGGAAAAGAGCGCATGAGCGACGAACCGCATTATTTTTACGAGTATTGCCCGGTCCTGCTCGTTGATTTTTGTATTGGAATTCGCATTATCTTTATTCTTTCGAAGAGACAGTTGTCTGTCTGAAGAAATCGGAAGAATTCGATAGTAAACTACAGATCTTTACAGGGTCTTCTTTTCAGCGCTCATTTTTATCACTCGGTTAGTTTACAGCCAATTAAGGAAACGTTCGTGATCATTGTGAAATCACGAAATCCAATATTTTTCTTGACAAACGTATCACGCTCTCGCGCTCGAATTGAAATTATTATGGTCGGAAAAATTTGAGAAACAGTAAAACGTAAATGAATAAATCGATTTGTAAAAACATCTCGCTGTAAATTAAGACCGAACGTTTTTATTTTTACTCGAAAATCGATATATCCATGATGTCATCATCGTTCTTGTGTTTTGACGTTGAACTACTAACGCACGTTTCCGACACATGAATGCATCGAGATACACATTCCCCTTGCTTTCAACTTTATATCCCACGCTTTCCCAAGTGCCTCTATGTTAGTGTTGTTGGCAACGTTTTCAATGTCTCGGCGATCTCGTAGACAACGTAGAGCCTACAGCGAGAGAAAAGTGTTCCGCTCAAACGACCATTTCGAGCGCGAGAGAACTATCGTAAAATCGACGCAGGATCATTCCGCGTAGGGTTCTATAAACCGTTGACACAGCACGCTAGCTCGTAAATCAAGCAAGGACTTTCGAGCTTCGGCATAAAGACGTCTCCGGCTTCTCTTCACGTGCAGGAGAGCGTAGAAAGCTCATTCGTACGCTGCACACGCATCCTACGAGGTTGACACGCATCGTGCAATGCTCTCCCTATACATCGTGAAAATTTTAAGTCCGCTATACCATGCATACTATATACCGCTATATCATACTATATCGTACTATACCGCACTAGCTTATTATACGTACTGAGCGTATGAAGCATAAACAATAGTCCTGACAATCTGATCTCGAGCGACACTCTCGCCGCAACAAGCCGATACGTGTACATGCGTACAAACGTACAGAGAAAAGCGGTCTAGCTAGAAGGCATAAAAAATGGCGAAGTAATATTTGTATAATCATTATTACTTTCTAATCATTATTTTATGTATGTACAAGCCGAGTTTGTATTCTCGAGAAAAAAAACGAATATTTATTCAGTTTCTAGCACCTTGACATTAGTATAAGTTTCTTACTTCACTATTCTGCGTTCCACTTGATTGAAGATAGATATGATCTTTTCGCGAAAATTATTGCTTGCGGTCTCGATTAAGCATGACATTAACTATCATCATATTTTTGCTCACTTATAAATTTATATCAAATGGTTTCTCCGTATATATATAATTGAAATGTTGAAATATATATATTTTCTCGAACCTACAGATTGTCATGAGAAAATCTAGTTGGTTGTTATCACATGCGCGAAACCACAAGGAAAAAGAAATTTTTCCTAGCTTTTATGAACATTCCTTGGGATGAGTCATTATTCCGCCTACGATGTCTATATTCGAGGCCAACAATGAAACGAACGGGAGAGAATGGAGGACCTCGCTAACGGGAAAACACGCGAATTGAAATTCGACGTGCGAGCTCACTTATTCCGACCAGACGTCGTCGTCGTCGTCGTCGTCGTCGTCGTCGCGTCGAGGAATCGAGGAAAGATGACACGCGCGTTCCGGAGATGAGGCGGATGATCGGTATTCCGGCGCGTTCGCGCGACTGAAACTCCGGCGAGTACTGTTAAGGACGATTTACGATAGTAATAGACGCTACTCTCGGCGGCGGGCCGTGAATGCTAATACGCCGTTGCACGTGGGCGCAGTGCGGCACTGCGTGGCAAATCCAATCAAAGCTCTATACTATGCACATTCGGGCTTTATAACGCGCTGTATTGTCTGCCGCCACCTCGGTCCACCTTCCTCGGTCGCCTTCCTGTTCCATTCGCTTTCTTCAGCGCACTCGCTTCCCTTCCGCACCGCTTTGAAAGCTGACAACCCTTTTCCGCGTCGTGACTCGCGACATCGCACGCGTACAAAGTACTGGCATAAATATTATGATGGAAACGGATACAATTGAGATTGCAGGTAACACGTATGCGTTGCTATCTTATCGTTCGTTATGTGCAAAATATTTTGCTCTATTTATGTGGAGATAAATAATGTAACATGTTAACAGAGTATTTAAATGCAGATTGGAATATAATTTGTATCAAATGCGCTGCTTTGAAAGGTACTTGCGCACGTTAATTACAGAGGATTAATCAAATACCGAAGACGTCAGTAAACATTTCACGTATGTGATATTATTGAGAATCATTTTGCGATAAAGTACGGCAGATACTGTTCATGATGACACGAGTGTAAACATCGTGTTAAAATACCGGCTTGTGTCGCCTACCCTAAATCACCGCATTCATACTTCGCCGCAAAAACCCCTTTTCAGCAATATTTATTTTTCTCAATTTCTAGCTTTGTGTTCCACATCAAAGAGATGTTGCAGCATAAAGCAAAGGGTAAGAGGAATCAAACGATACATGAATTGGAGGTACGGTAAATAATCCAGAATACCAACACAAGGGAATAATTTCACGTTGCGATATAATTTATATATTACACGCATACGCTTTATGTGAAAGACGATTTATTTAATTTCTAATCAATCGGCTTATAGAATGCCTCTATAAATATTAGAAAAAACTGTAAAATTTTTTTACTGTTTGCTAAATTTTATAATAAACGATTCGAGTTATGTTATTTTATACAGCATGAAACATTCAGCTGTACAAATGAAAATTTATTGAATCACAAAATTTTATTAAGCTCTGAGCGTCGTGGTACATAATAGCAACATAATATGGTATATATGAATATCCTTAATCTTCACCTTGCACGCGAGGTGTCAAGTATCATCTTGTATAATTTCTCGAGCAAATTAAAGCTGCGAAATATCACATTCCTTACTTATTTATCAGCAAAACGGTGCAACCAGCTGGATGCACGCCAATCAGTGGCTCACGGGCAGCTGCCTCATTAAAAGCCGCAGTTTGAGAATTCCTCGCGTCTACGAGGTCACTAATTCGGGGTCAACAACCGAGGTAAAGCGTTGAGCGGTGAGAAACGCGGCAGAGACGCGACACGAAGCGAGGAAAGCGAGAGCCGTGGCGGAAGCACCGCGAATCGGCCGATAGACGAAAACATTGAAAGATACGAAGGCGCTGAGAGAAAAACAGGGAGAGCGAGAAAGAGCAAAAAAAAAAGGCAACAGACAAAGGGCCGGGCAGAAGCGAGACGGTGAAAGAGAGGAGAAGAAGCCAAGGCGATCCAATAAACATGAGAGTTTATCGAGCTGTTATGCCAGTCGTGGCCGCTTATCTCCTGGACACCCACTTAAACCTCGACCGGAGTCGTCCAGGTGAACCGCGTGAAAAACCTCACACGTCGCGCCTGCCTGCCTTCCCTGCGTAAACGCATAGGTGCGAACTTTCCCCCCTATCTCCGCGCGTGAGTGCGCGAATAAACTCGGCGTCTCGTTGCGAATCGGTGTGTGCATCAAGCCCCGGGGCACACACGCGGACCCGTTGAATTTATTACACGCCCGCTGGCCCTGAAACGATTTTTCCGACGGCCGTAAGGCCGCGCATGGACGCGTCCTTGCCGGATAATATAGAGCATCGGCTCTTATTCGCCGCGAATGTATTTCCATTGTTTCTCTTAGAAAATAATACGATAAATTGCTTTTAATGTACGGGTTGTGGTTAATTTTTTGACGCATTGCTCATGAATGAAGGATAACGATAATAATAGCGACTTAGATATTTATAGAAAATCAATAAACTATGAAAATTAATGACAGATTTATATACATGTATATACGTAGTTATAGATTTGATAGCGCAAGTTCTACACGATTTTTACATAAATACAATACATAAAAATCTCCTTTTAATCATTCATCGTCCATGTGTGTGTGTGTGAGATACGAATACCATACATAAATTTAAATAAAAACATTATATTTTTAAAATATCAATATATTTAACCCAATTAATATTTAACCTATTTATTTTATTTTTCCTCTTTTTCTTTATTTTTCACCCATCTAAGCAATCAATTCGAAAATTGAATCAATTATGATAAGAATACGAAAATAACCAAATAAAAAAAAAATTGATATATTTTGCCTTCATGATACTCTTAATTGTATTTTATTTGTATTTAATTTTATTACTAGAAAATCTCGCATATATTTAGCAAATTGCGATATATTATTCAACAAATCAATAATGAATAGAGAGTTATATATATATTAGGATTAAATATTTGCGCTAATTTATTTTAGCTCATCTATTTTAAAGTAATTCGTGAAATATTACATCTACAAATAATCTTTTATATTCTTAACTAAAATGTTTGGCTTTTTTTTAAATAATAACTACAGATATAAATTCAGCTAAGAATTAAGCCATAATGGATAATAAAAATATTTCACTGTTGTGCATCTGTTACTATTATAAATCCACATTGTTATATATGAATAATTGGAGAGAATCTATGTCATATATACATATACATATATGACAATATTAAATGATATATTAAAAACAAATATCGTACGAATAAAATTTTTATTTGTCGTCTAAATAGATACTTAATAAAACAATTTCAGGAAAAACATTTTTTTGAATTTATTTTTTATGAAATGAATTATAGCAAATGTAATATAATGAACATTCATCGTATGGTTGCTTCGCTGTTGCCCGAGAATTGGTTGACATATACATATATTAAGACACTAACAATAAGTTATATCTATTAGAGAGGACTGTTGAAAATATTTAAAAAAGAATCAGCAAAAAAATAATAAACTGTTGAATATTTGTTGATTATCTTCAAATAATTTTTGTATTCACTATTGACATGTTTCGTAACAATATTTTCTTTTTGTCTGTTTTAGGTAAGTGCTAGAGTTGTCACATCCTTTTCCGATTTTCGATAACGGTAAGTCACGAGCAGCGTCCGATGCTTTTTTCCGAAGCTATTGCTTTTATCGCGGTAGATGGTCACATGGCGATAATGGGGCAGAGATTGCAAGATAATAGGAAGGGGAAAGAGTCGCGGGTAGTAATTAAACTTGTCGGTGACTATATGAGAGGAGGCCAAATGGGAGGGGAAAGAGTTCGAAGTGCCAAAGAGAGAAGAGCGGGATATCGGAGAATCCGCCAGAGTGTAGATTTTTCCTAAAAATGTATTCGAGAGAGGTGATGAGAGCAACACGTTGGCGCTTATCTGGCACATGTTACGCCAAAGGATACGCGAAAAGCGCTAAATCCCGATGAAACTCGTGATAGGTAAATGTACATTATAGATACGGTAGGTCTTTCGCCCGCCTCTTGAAATACTCGAAAAATCGAAGTCGCTCGCCTCGAGCGGTCGCCGGATGCGTTTGTCGGAAGCGCCCCGTGTTACGATTGCCCGTTGGAAAACAACTCTCAGCGATTTCCGTTTGAAAAGTTTACACTGCAAATCCGTTGGCCGTCAGCGCGACGTTTTTATTAGCCCGGTATACATGTCCGGAATAAAGTTTGCCATCGTACGCAGTCGAATCAATTTCGGCCGGATTTTCTCGTACGCTCAGGATATAGAGTTATTTATACGGAAATCGTCAGTCGATGTTTCTCGATTTTTATTACTGGGGATTCGTAAGAGCGATCGGATAACCGCGCGGCAGTTCAACCGGATCATTTTATCTTGAACAACGTTTCGATCGTTTTGCAACGGACCTCCCGGCGAGGTTTCGATGTTCAAGCTAAATAAACGCAGTCTTGTTTCTCGATTGCGTTACTAGGCGATAGTCAAACCGCGATAGCCCGACCTCCTCGGACACGTTTGGAAATGTTTATCGAAAATCCTCCATGTTATGTACGAAAGAATCGCGGGAGAACCGGGCCCCGGACGGCCCGCGTTGTTACGTTCTGCTCGCGGCGTTGCTCCGCCGGATTCTCTCGGTCGTTAGCTTCATGATTTTATTACACGCTTAGGGTAATGCGCTCATCCCGTGACCTCAACTTAGACTTCGCTATCTTCACACCGCAGTGAGCACTTGGGCCAGGTTTTAGAACGATGAGTGTAGGCAAATTGGTGGCAAAAATATGTCTTTTAGTCGGTCCACATACTCTCCCACTACAAAATGATTCTATTTAAATACTATAGATCAGAGAAAATGATTTATGATAAATCCTTCATCATTATTGTCACAATTATGCATTGCACTATTTTACAGTAATTGAACATTTGCGATATATTATTCGCATAGCTTTGAATATACCGTATCCGAATCGTTGGAGCGTATACCGGTTTCCTTCCCCACGACTCGGCTTTAAATACATTTATCCGCATGCTTTATGCTCCTGCCATAATAATGCAATTCACATTTTCACCGTATTCGTTTTATGACTGTGTGAGTGCGTCGTGTCGATTCATATCAGCGCATCTCTCTCTCTCTCTCTCTCTCTCTCTCTCTCTCTCTCTCTCTCTCTCTCTCTCTCTCTCTCTCTCTCTCATGCGCGCGCGCGCACACACACACACAAAATTCGATTCGCGCTGTATAAGAATTTAAACGCGTCCGAATACGTTTATGTGCGTGTAATAACGACGAATCTAAAAAAAAAGCATGTTCAATAAATTCCGAAGCTGCAACCGGTTCCCACTTTCCAAAGTCGATCCATTCTTTATCGGCTATGGCCGACACTCCATCGGCTAAAATTTGGCTTCCAGAGTGGCAAAAAGGCGAATCTAAAGTCGTCTTATCTCGGACTACGGTTTCTCTCTCGTGATCTTACGACTACAATTTTCTTGCGAGCGTCCTTTGTCAGAGTCAGCCGGTTTTATCTGCTTATCACGATGCAGCTATATGCCTCATTAAAAAGTTTCGAACGTATAATTCACGGTGTGCATAATTTTCTAATAAAACAGAATCTTCGTGTTAAATGTAATTAAAATTAAATTTATTGCTAAAACGAGGAAAAAAACTTAAAAACTTTCTTAAAACAGCATTCGTATTCTGTCATAGGAAATCTTACTCATAAAAGATTTTTTCAGAGAATTCCGCCAAAAAAAGAGTTACAATCGATTACATAAAACTCGCAGTTATAAATCATCGAGACAAGGGAAAACTCGGTACTCCCCTCGCGCTTTCTACGCGCAATTTGATTCCGAGAGAAGTTTCGAGTCCGAAGCAGCAGATCCCTACGATTTCACGCTGGCATTCTCACTCACGCATCCTCCGTCAAGTTTCGACGGATTTTCTTTTGTCGTCGTCTTTTGCGTTCGGCGAGGGAGAGGAGCATCATCGCGTAAGCCTCTCATCGACAACTTGGTCGTCGACAACGCGGGGAAGAAGAAAAAAAGGAATGAAGGGGGGCGAGCCCTAAGCGAGATCTCTCGTCGAGGTTGACAAACGGCAGGACGAGTAACGGCGCGGCGCGGCGCGTCGCGGCGCGTCTGGCACCGCGAGAGCACGCAGTCGGCACGTAGAAGCGGAAACGGAGAAAGGGGAAATTCCCCTCTCCTCCCATTGCCTGTCCTCTTGAAAAGACGACGACGGCGACGGCGACAATGGTCGGAGAACGAAAAAGTGAAAAATTTTCTCGAGCGGAAAAAATGATATTCAGCAGCTAGGCGGCCGGTCGATTCCGCCTCGCTCCGTCCGCTACTCACTCTTACTCTCCATTTCGCCATTTCCTCTCGGTTGTGACTTCCTGCCTTTATTCCTCTTCCTAATCTCCTCGCCGTACGTAAATCAGACATGAAGTTTGTGTGCGATCGCTTCCACGGGGAATCTTCCCGCACTAGTTATTTTCCGCGAAATGTGCGGATCGATTCTTGTTATCCTTTCTTTTCACGTTAGCACGAAAATGAATCCAATTAATGTTTCGGCCCGCATCACACGGCGGTAGATGGAGAGAGGAAAAGGAAGGCAGCCGTGTGCTTCTACTCCGTCGCATTAATTTACGACACTTTCGACCACTTTTGCCACTCGACCACTTAGAGCCTGTGCCGTCTCTTCGGAGTCCTCCGCGCATACCTACGGCCTGACGTGGTTTCGCATTCGAGATCTGAGATTGTTGTTGTCGACCAAATTCCGCACATGTGTTCATAACGTTTTATAAATTACAATGAATAAGATTTGTTTAAAAAAATAGATATCTTTTTCTTCCTGTTATCATCGATATTGTATTTTAATTGGAAAAAATGCACTAGAAAGAAAAGAATTTATTCCGAAAAAATTGTTTTAGTTGTGATTTTTTTATCTGTGATATGACTTTCTTCACATAATAAATTTTAATAGAATTTTACGTCATAATATTAAATCATAAGAATATTAAATCTATATTTTTTAAGTAATTGACAACTCTTCTCGCTTAAAAATTACTTAGCTAATTGCGCGAACAATTCTAATCAAAGCTGGCAAACATTGCAAGTAATTAGCACGCTGACAGCTTTATCTTTTGCTTAAAAAATTTGAAAAATCAGCAAATACCATGAAATTACTCAGGAATAACGACGTTGTAATGTCCAGCATTGCCGATAGATAAATCCGTTCGTAATTCTCCGATCTGCCATGCTTTGTCATCCAACTCCGTAATAAGTAATCGGGATACGCGGCAAACTAGGAATTAGTAACGGTCAGCCAAGAGAGATGTACCTTTTCCGTTAAGGAGCGGAGAGAAGCGGCGGCGGCGGCGGCAATAAAGATAGCAAAAATCGAAGGAAGCGAGAAAGAAGTTGAGGCCAGACGGCCAGTCAGGCGAGTCGATTGTAGGTCCTCCAACTGCGCACGCACGTCCCACATAAGCTTTATAGTAATAACTATCTATCCATACGTAAGTTATTTCCAGACTGTGATTTAAAGTTGCCGATGCATAAAGCCTCGCCGCGCGACCGGTATCTCTTCTTCTCTCCCGCGTATCGAATACCCGCGTTAGTAGTCTCGTGTAGGCACACTGGAGAGATGCGTTGTGTAGGTATGTGGAAATATGACGATGTCGAGAACGAAAGGACCCATAAGAAGAATATGAGGATATGAGGGTAGCGAAGACTGTGGTAAAGAGAAAGAAAGATGGGGATCCGTGCTTTACGCGTTACCCCTCTGAGAAAGGCGGTTCTGAGAACGAGACCCAAGCAGCGGCTTCTGCGGCGCGGCGGCCTGCCTTTTCGCGCCGCGCGCGGCTCGTCCACATCCGCCCACTTCGCGTAGGATAGAGATTTACTAATGAGTATCGCCACTCGCGAGAACGTATCACAGTACGCTTCGAAGAATGAACCGTGGGTGGTAATAAGGTTCGAGACTTCAAGGACGCAGCGTGATTAATTGAGAAGTTGCTGTCAGATTTTACGAACCTGTGTTATATTATTTAACAAGTGACGAGTAAAAAGAGGGCTTTGAGAGTGCAACGCGGTTATTATTTACTTGTGATAATTTTATGACACTTATATTTATTTGTTATATCGAAATACGATTATTCACTGTGCATTTCGTTATGCGATTATATAGAAGTGCATAATAGAAAACGCAATTAAACAAAGTAATAATATTGCAATTTCATGTAAGATACAAATTCAGATTGTTTTCTTTCTTGAATCTCTTATTCTTAATAATTTATAACTTTTCAAAATAATTAAGAAATCGTAATTGTGGAGTCTCTTCGAACCTTCATTTCGAAATAGTAATTTTACTTTACAGAGATTCTTTTTCAAGGATAGTTATTGTCGAGTTGCCGCTTCAATAAGTTTTGCTAAAAATTGAGAAGTACGGAATTAATCGAACGAGAAATAATAAGAGTTGAAAGAACGCGGGCCGCTCGTAAAGTTACGAGCAGGGGATTCTTACGAAGTCTATCGGGTTCCGCCATCAGAGAAAATGAAAGCCGGCGGGCACGGCTTGTTCCTGCCGCAGGAGCAAATCCAAATATCACGTCTCACTGCGAGTGGGAGGACAGAGGATATCCTTCCTCTGCAAACGGCCGCTAAGTCACTGACGTCCTTTCCTGCCCCGGGGCGTTCTCGTTTCCACCCTCTCGAGCGTGAGACGCGGTGAGTGGACTTAAGCCCTCTAGGCACACCGGATCCTGGACTACGGTCAGCCCTTTCTGCTCCTCCTCCGCTCCCCGGTATGTCTGAGATCTTCGCGATGAGTCACTAGGCTAGCATGAATCACCCGGCGGATCTTCAGACGTTATTAATTACCCGTTGTACCTGCACAGGACTTGTCAATTAGTAACATGTCTCGAAATGTCGGGAATATTGCTTTTCAAGGATTGTTTAGTCGTGTATAATCCTGTTGATATTTGAGTAGGATTGCACGTTATATATATATTGCGTATTCACTATTCACGCAAATCAATATAAAGCGCATAAACGCTTCACATATTACAGAAATATGTTGATGAGACGTATGCACGACATGTTTATTGACAAATCCTCTTGACGATAACTAATTAAATGAAACAACTTGTTTGCGATATCGAACATCATAAGGAGCTCTCCGCGGGAACTTTTGTCGTTAGTTTGCGAGTTAATTTATCGACAAGCACTGTCGACAACTCGCGATCATGAATGTCACCTGACCGATGATGGAGTCTTGGTCTCCGTGTCGCGATGGTGACCCACCACGGTAACGGCGATAGTGTGTGGGGGAGGGGAAAAGGCTGAATGCCTTCCTATTCGTCTGAATAACAGCCAACACATAACATAACACCTCGGGAACAGCCGGCCATTGAAGAGCAGTACTATATAGTTCTACGTTACAATGGGTCACTGAGCGCACGTTTGAATAACGCATGCCCAACCTATACAACTCTTTACGAGACAGAACCTCTTTTTCTTCGTCGTGACCGTTCGCGTACGTCCGCCATATTAGCGTTTTTTTTTCGAGATTTGTCGGAGAACGCGGTAGGAGATAGCGATCCGTGAACTCGTTCCATTTCTAGATTAATTTTCCCGTAGATATTTCTTAGCCTTTGTATGATTATCCTTCGTTCTTTTAATTTAGAAAGCAATAAATTTAAAACTATAATTTTTAAAATTTGTTAGTAAAATTTATCAACTTCTCTTTAAAAAAAGTAAAGTTTTTATTACATATTTTATATATCTTAATCCAAATATGTGTGAGGTAATAATACATGGGGAAAAAATAATATTGTATCAACAGCATCAGTGTAAGTTGAGATAAAATCTATTGATGCAACAACAATGTTAATGAACAAAAAACATCAAATAATTGTTTTAATAATTTAAATATTTGGTCCAATAATATTTAATTGAATTAACTATTTATGTTTGTGGCAGCCCGTGACGTCGACGTTTAATTGAAGCAACTTCATTTTTTTTCTTGTATATTATTATGTAATTGCTTTTATTTATAGATTGTTTTTTATTGATGAGAAAGTAAGTATTTATATGACATATACATTATAATTTTATTGAAAATATCTGTAACATAGAAAATATTAGGAGGAAAAAATGCATTAATATATGGTTCATTAAATACACGATGATAAAACGCGATATCACGTATGTTCTAGTCGAATGAACGAAACTATACGAAAAGACGGTGGGAACTGTCGGATTCCCTTACAGCAACCGTGTTTACTTTAGCGTGTCTGAAACGAAACGCAGTTCTATCTACAGTCGTAGAGATCTGTTTCCTGAACAATCCGAACGGATCTCGGGATGTGAATCTACAAGATGACAGACCACACACAATCGACGTCATGGGGCGCCGCGTCCGACGGAGCTGTACGAGTTTTGTTGAGGGCTCGTCGGCCTCGAAGTCGCGGATGGCTCGGTTGGCCCTACGGGGGAACGTGTTTCCTCCGAGCCGTACTTAAATTCGTAGCAGCCGTAAAAATAAAGCTCGGGCTCGATCGAGCGCGCGGCGCGATCACTAATCTTTCTTGATCCCGATTTTTCTCAGAAGCGGCGACCGACGGCGACGGTGTCTTTCGACTGGCTAGTCGAAAAAGAGCGCGAATAAAGGTACTCGCGACGGGGAGTCCGAAACCCCAAACCGGAATTTGATACGGAAAGGATTTCTAACCATTTCGATTAGTCAGCTTCGTTTTCACTCGATCTTCCATCCGATGAATATTGTTACAAGATAATTGTGAGAGCCGTAACAGATTGGGTTACATGGAGCTTTCGATTCTATTGTACAATTGTATTTCTACGATTTTACATTTACGATAAATGAATTATAAAGGATATTCAGTTTGTTTAAGAAAACTGATAATCGTCAATTTATAAAGATTCAGTTATGAAAACATCAAGTGTACAATATTGTTAAGGTATTAACAGAAGATATTGAGCACGTGACAAATTTGGAAATATTAAAAATTTAAAAACATCCGCTATCTGGATGTGGACTATCTGAAAATGCTATATGCGATCGTATAAAGTATTGACAAAGTTGGAAATATTCAAGCTGACCTACATTCATAATATTTTACGCGCGCGATCCATCCGATCTATTCTTGAACATAAACGTCTTCTCCGATTATTATCGTTGCATTTCTTCGTTTGTTTTCTTCGTAAATGTGTCGACATTTTTATCTTAATCACATTAACTAAAATGTTTTATAATAGCATATTTTCTCATGCTAACCTTTCTACGTTATTCTTTACACAGTTGATATATTCGAAATCGGGTCAACGTACGCAGCTCCTTGCATGTATCTAAAACTTTTATTACGATGGAAATATTCTCGCGGTGCCGCGTCTGAGAAGAGAAGCGATTTATTTCGAGCGATTGGATTACCGTCAGGTAGATAAACCGTTGTTCCATAGCGGTTTTATTCATCTACTTTATACACGATATTGTTGACCGTCTAGAGTGTAATCGCGTGCGCGCTATGTCTTTCCTCGAAGACAGAGATACACCTATATACTTGCATAGTACCGCCTCCATCTCTCGCTCTCCTATTAATTGTTCGATGCAACGTGGGCGGCAACCGCGCTGTACTAATTACTTCACGGAGATAGTACTGGAATAATTCGTGCAGCGTGGAAGAAACTGTGGGATCTTTCCAACCATTATACGCGGACGCCGCGACGGTCAGGCCGCAAGAGAGAAACGAGGAAGGCTCCGGCCGCGGCGCAAGAGAGATCAGAGGGATCGACCTTTGGCCGCTAATCGTGCGAGACACTGACAAAGTTTCGTCAGCGTCAGATCCCAGGTTTCTGATATTTCGTGGAGAGAGGCTCATCCTTGTTGGCGTCGTGACGCCCGTGACTGATCATACTCGTAAAAGTTGACTTCCTCTCCCTCGTGAAAGGTGCTACGATCGTTGCAGGAAATCCGGCTCGTGCGCGAATACCGTACTCCAAAAGAATAACAACGTGCCGTTGTCGGAAATTCCGATTTTCTCCTGTCAAGCAGAACTTTAGTTCTGCGAGAAATCGTGTCTTGCTTGAAAATAATAATTTAAATTTGTGTGCGAAGAATATACCTATATATAATAATACTAGTTTTGAAAGTTTATAATAATTCCTTGATATAATTTCTATCGATAATTTTTTTTTTATGAAATATTCTTTATTTGTCTACGTTTCACTCGGTAACTCAATTTCTGGAAATAACTTATACCTACAATGTATTCGAGACGCTTGGTCAAGTGTCAAGTAGTCAACCACTTCATTTCACAGTGTCTAAATTCTACGCGAAAGTCATTTGCCAACGAATACCGCACATTTCTGGCACACGCAATAACATAAAATTGGTATCTCGTGCCAGACACGAATATGCGTGATTCTAGTAGACATGGGCATTCGAACGTAAGCGTGAGATAAACCAAAACAAAGTATAACTCGGTCAAATTCCACACAGTGCGTTATGAATCGTATTCCACATCGCGACTCTTCGTGAAGTAGTAAGAACTCGTTGAAGTAAATTTCTTAATATACGAGCGAGTAAAATTACATTCGCATTACAATTCACGAAAGAGGAGATTTGTTTGAGGGAACAGAACTCGATTTTGAATTAAAGCGAAAAATTAGTCAAGTAGGTAAACCTAGTAATTATTGAAAAATGTTGTAAGTAATGAATTAAATCGATGAAATTATCTAAATTTCTAAATTGTTAATTTATAGCCTTATTATTTTTCGATGATATGGCTGAAATATTAAATAGCCGTTAATTTGTTATTCATTGGAATCCTTTTGATTTATTGCTAGATATAAACGCGTTGACAATTTCTCACCGAGAAGTTTCCCGGTTTATTATGCGCATGGCACTCTTTGCGATATCTTTTCAACTTTATGATGTGTAAATGCAACTCAACACCGTTTTTTTCTCTTGACGATACTCCCATGTTAATAGCCGCGTAGAGTGGCTTTAGAAATCGCGAGAAAGACGAGATATTGTTTATAAATTCAAACTACATCGTCGAATGGCGCGATAAAAACAATTTGATCGTTCCGATAGCGTCGCTGGACACGGACAAATGAACGATAAAACCTACGAGCAGCGAAGGCCGCGGGGAACATGTTGCGATATAGACGAGTCGGATGTGCGCTCGCGCGCGTGCGTAAATCTAAAGGCGTAATGAACGGTAGGTTAGCGTTTCGCGAACGCTCCGTATAGATAATCCGCGGGACAAATCACCGCCTGTAGAACATATCCGTAACGAGCCAACAGGATCGCTCGCGTCTTCCTCGCGGAAGTGATTATACTGACGCGTCTCGCCATCAGCAAACGGGCTCGGATGAATGGCTAATGGGAATTGATACAAGACAAATAATGTTCGACAACTACGAGAAACGATCCAATTATTTGCTATCAACTGCCAGATTCGTGAAGCTCGTATAGCATATTCCGTCGTGCTTATTCCTCATCGTTAAATAAGAGAATCGTTCGTCAATCGCTGATCTGTCGTTCATTATACGCATTTGATCTGAATATACGTGTTAAGATTACTCGTGCTCTTTTCATGAGAAATATTACTGTAAAAATGCATTTAATTTCTAGCTTTTCATTTTAAAAACAAAAAGTAACTTTTACGATATTTTCAGCGATGATATGTAGACTTTAAAGAATGAGGAAAGATCAAATCAGAATTTCCATCCACAGCAAAGTAAGTTACAAAGCAAGTGTGAACGCTAACTAGAAATTTCACGTAGTAATAACCCACGAGTTGACACACTGTATATTTTTCTTAAAAATTCCATATACCCATCTCGCACGTGCTCGTGACCCGGCGCACCTGTCGCGTATATACGAGCGCACGATTTATGCATCGTGGCCTGGAACGAACCTGTTTTAGAAGATGTAATGGGAGACGAAACGCGTGAGGGGAATGTCGCAATGAAGGGCAAAAAAAAGGAAGTAGGAAGGGGAGAGATAACGCCCACACGATGAAACATGCGTCCGATAATTATCGAGATTTTCGAGTAAACACCGTCCCACGCTCCACGCGGATAGTGTCTAGTGTCGCGGTAAGATCGCATAATTACATAAATTAGCCGCCGGTCGGTGCACGGCGAACGATGATGAGGAGGAGACCGGAGAGGAGGCCCCGAGGAAGAAGTGCTGGTGGCGGAGGCTGGAATCGATGAGAACAGGAAGGAGCAGGATCGGTGAGAGGACGACGGAGAGAGGCGGATAGAAGTTGCTATACAGCACGCGTGTCTAATTTCCCTACGAACGGCTCGATCGGCGGACCCGCGGGCGGACCCTGTGATTTACGCAGCTGGCGCACATGTGAATGCACGCGCGCGCACGACCCCGATGCTAAAGCTACAAGCTGTTAAACGTCCTTAATAATATTCGGCGACGACGACGGTGGTGCGCCGCGAACGATCGCGAGGCGAAGCGATCTATCGTCGCGAGGTGATCGCCGGGGATTCTCATTAGCGATCCTCGTACAGGTGTAACTCCTCGGTTTCCCCCTAGTGTGCGATTTCTCGCCGTGCGACGAGACGAGATAAATAAATACAACGTGCTGGATGTTTCAGCATCACCGCGAGTGGGAGTGCTGATTTACCGTAATGGGCCCGCGTGACTAGTAATGCGCGCACAACGGTTGCCGTTGGGAGAGAATAAGTCGGTTTTATATATATGTGTAACGCACGAGTGAGCTTGGGATGCATATTGAATGCCAGAAACGATATCTCGCCGTAAGAAAAATCGCGATTATAATAATAACGGAAGTGGGCGCATTTATTCTTCAACTCCAAACTGTATGTGTATATAGGTATTTATCTCGTTACTTGAATTAAACACGAGAGAATTATAACACCCATTTCATTATATATATTAAAAGCGATTGCTTGGATGCCAAATTACTTTTCGCGTAATATACGTGAAATCTCAGACATTTACACAGACGTCACTATATTTATATAATCTCGTGTACATTTTATTCGCGTCGACGTGCTATGACATATGTTATCGGTCACTCGATCTCGCCGTTCAAAAATACACTGGTTTTCGTGCTTCGTTTCGTTTTGTGGTCTCATACTAATTAACCGGCCGCTAATTTACCCGCGCCGATAAATCATGCAGGCATATGAGTTACCCGCGCCGATAAATTCCCTCTTACGACAACACCGGATATTCGAGTTGAGTTCGGCTCGCGTGGAAGTTGTGTGGTTTTTGTCATTAGTTTTAACTGAAATTTATCGACCCTAATAATCACCGCCGCGCAAATCATTATTTTCAATCCACGCCGGCTGGAAATTTTCGCTTTAATCGAAATTTATTCACGGAAGACGTTAATTTAGCGTGGACGCATCTGGCGGGGTATTAGATGCAAGTCAAATAAACAGCGCTGAAGACGGCGATACGTAAGACCTACGCTACACTATCGTGTATTTTGACATTTTCGAAAAGAAGCATTACATCAACAAATTGAAGAATTTAACCTCGAAATGCATTCAATTTTATACAAATTTAAATATGACTTATGTAGTGCGTAAAAAATATTAATGTATTTGAAACGAGCCTGATCATACCTGAGAATTTTCTTGAACAGAAGAACAAGTCAGGCTTGCTTCACGCATCGCGTAACTTCCGAACAGAGTAAGCGCGACTCACCGCATTATGTAAATTAGTAGTTACGTATCCGTGGACTGATCGGAGTTAAAGATCCGGGGATGGGGCGCCGAAAGCCGCTCGAGCCGAGGTACACACTCGTTAATCAAAATCGCTTTTATCGCATTTGTTTAATAACACATCCCGTATGCGCGCACTGGACGGGTATCGTTTTCGAATGGTCGGTAGCTGGCGCGCATCCCCCTCAATTTGCTTCATTCGGTCTCTCTCGAATCAACAAACGGCAAAGTGCTTTGCGGCGAGTCTAACCGGCGTATGCCGCCGCGAGCGATAGCGTAATTTATGAGGGTCCGCACACTACGTCGCGTCATATAATTAGAACGTATGTGCATCCTCGCGATCGGAGCGCAACGCACCGAAATGCGGAGCATAGAGATTTTTGGCGGTGAGCGCTTTAAATGCGTTTGGTTAATTGAATCTCGTTCAAATCGATCGAACGGTATCGCTCGCAGGTGCAGGGCGATGAAAGAGATACAGGTTGTATGGGGAGTTAATCGACAAGTACAGAGAATCGCGCATAGTGTTGCCGCGACGACGCGCGACGGCCACATTCGACGCTCATTAGCCTAATCGCCTTCATTACACGAAATTAATATATGCAAATACGCGGATGCGCCGTGTTATTTATAAAGCACCGTGAAATAGGTATAACGGCCCGATGCCGCCGGCGCGCGGCGTACCTAGCGCACGACATGTCACCCAATTAATTATCCACCACGCAATTCCTGGCTCATACTCGGCGAAGTTAACGGAGTCTTAACGAGGGTTTCTCCTCTCCTCTTTTCCCTCTCTCGCTCTTGCTGCCTCAGCCGCCGCCGCCGGTGCGTCGCGCGAGGCTCGTGGAGGTCGGGAGGACGGGCTCAGATTAGAGAAACTAGACACGAGGATTTCGGTCACGTTTAGAACGCGCGGAAAAAAATAGTAACGTCTTCAGAGTCCAACCGAGTACTTGATATTATGATTTTTTTTTACTGCCCGGTGCAATCCCCAAAGCTAATATTAACGCTGTGTTGGGCAACGAGGCTAATTACAATGTACACATAATGATCGTCTGGAAGGAGGTTACATAACTATTAATTAAAGTAATACATTACACGTCAAACAGTGTTTTCTCATCATAAATACGTGTTAGTCCTAGATTATTCAAACTTCTCGACAAAGAGAGAGAGAAGAAATCTAATTGCCTGTTTTATTTAACGGATAAAAGTTGAGTAAGAAAAGAGAATTAGCAAACAAAAAGGATATTATAAACGTACAAATTATTTAATTACAAGGTACTAACAATATCTCAAATAAACGTTAAAATATAATTTAATGAGTTTAGGTTCCTTGTCTTTTGCGCTAAAAAAATATTATTGTTACTATATATATAATAAAATTAAGCAGCCTAAGAATCTTTTAGTGACAAATCGGACTTTGCTCCAATTTAGCGTGCCCTAAGTGAAGCCAAAGAATTCTAATTTCCGTAGACATTAGACGGTGTAATGAGCTTCCGCTCTAACGAGGCCATAAGGCGAGCATACGCGAGAAGTCAGACGTGTTATTGGAAGCTATACATCTGGAATGTGAATCATCAGCACGAACGAAAAGAACAGGGCGATTTGTATCCCAAAATTTGGGGCGGGATATTGAAAGTCTTAAAAGGGCCTCGTAAACTTTTCGTCTGACACGACTTAAAGATACACGGGTTTTGTTAATAATTTCGCTAACACGCACTAACAATAAGTAAGTTTCCGCGAATCGTTTTGTGAAAACTTTTATATAATGCTTTAAAATTTAATTACTTAATATTTTATTCAACTCGCGTAAGATATATCTCATACGAGTGCATTCAGTTATCGTTTTATCTATCTGACGCATACGCGTATACAATAATATTCGAAAATACGTCTACATAAATTTAATTAAAATCAAATTGGAAATTTCCGTCGTATTATAACATATCCCGTTTTGTAATTGATAGTCCACTTGATTGGAAATACTAATTAACTATTAACTTCGAACATGTAATATAAATTAAACAACATACTTTCATTACCATTTCAGATAATCAACTTATTTTTGGTTAATTATAAATATATGTGCTGATATGTAGTCTTATTTATCTCATTTATACTGCTATAATCTCTATTTTTGAACAGAATAATTATTATGGGTGCCTGTATTTCAGTATTTATACTGGAAACAACAATTAAATAAACCATTCTGCGAAATCTGAAAAAGAATGTTTTCTCATATAAATTTATAATTGCAAAATATATATCACTGCTTACTCTTGTGCCAAACTGTCGAGTTTTCATGACAACTACAGCCGTCTAGATTGATTTAAGTTTCTAGTTGCGTATCCGATAAATTAATACTTTCACATGTCGGCGAACAAGGACCCCGGCCGCGAGCGTGATAAATCGGAAAAGTCTTGGAGGGTACCAGTCTTTTATCTAAATGCCTTATTAAGCGTTGCCCACGCGTCTGCATTTCGACTTCTAATTTATGAAGGATACTCGGTGTTAATGCGCTTCTATGTACGCCGCTTCCCGAACAGGCGTTTCTAACGAATAGATTTTATCCTATAGCTGGGGGGGGGCGTGCCGGGAGGGAGGGGAACCTCCTCGGAGCATGGAATAAATTATGAAAATACCGAATGTCTAGAGAGTGATCAAAGGCGGCCGCGCCTCATTGTACGCGTTGACCCGACTGTTTAGCGCTCGTAAACGTAAGCGGGCATCAGAAAATAAAGTAATACCTACGGGCTGACACGGGAGTGAGAATAATGTCGCAGACGGAGCGATAAAAAAGGTGACGACTGAGCGTTGCATGATGCATTTTTGATTAATTATCAGCAAGAGATCGTTGATTAGAATCGTCGATCAAATTTTCATACGGCGGCACGTGCGCGCACACGTATATGCATACACATGCGTGAAAAGGATTATTATGAATTACAATCCTATTTCACAATAGATGTGACTGATGTTTTACTGTCATATTGCGATACAAAGACATCTCGTTAAAACGATGATGTGTTAATTATTGAGAAATTGTATAGATTTATAAAATTTAGAATATAATTCTTTATTGACTTATTAAATATCGAATTTGCTTTACTGTGAAATTATATTACACGTATGTTTTCGAATTACAAAGTGAGATATTCAAATTAAAAAAAAAATGTTTACCCTTTGTACAATACATTTCATACGTATTTGATTGCGACGCGATTAGTGCGTTTAAAAAGGAACCTTATAGTTAATGCTATTTATATTTCTGGAAAATTATATGTATCTTTTGCCATCCACAGATTTTAATTATTTTGACCGGAACTTTAACAATTAATCGAAGAAAGCAGATACCTGAAACACCGCGAAATCTCATTTGGAACGCTTCCGCTTTGAGTGTTGTAAACGACTTCTGTGTAATCTTCCCGCCGTTAGGCAGGGAATCATCCAAGTTAATAAGTGGAAAAACGAAAGCAAGGAGGTTCACTTAGAGGTACGAAACGCTCTTTAAAGGAAGCAGAAAACCACGTTAACGCATGCGCCAACCGCACTAAGTATTCTCGTAAGCGTACGTAGAAGGTAGATCCATTGATAATGTCCCTCGCCTGTTCTCGCGTCCCGGTCGTAAGGACTTGCTCATAGTTCACGGATGTTAACCAACTGGAAAATAAGGGAGACTCGCTTGGATCGTTGAAGGAAGAGGAAACGAGAGAAACGGTGCGAACGCGCGGCAAAAACTTCTCCTTCGGTCGAGGCTAAACACACTCTTCTCTCTCTCTCTACTCTCCATTCTTTCCTTTCTTCTTTCTTGTCTGGGATTATAAACGATCATCATCCAATCATCTTCGCTTATACCGTTCCGTAATTATATATCGATTCTATTATTATCAATTTTAGCAGACACGCGACAAGTTTTTCAACCTTAAACGATATCAGAAATCCACCCAATTACTTAATGTAATAACTTTTGCCTTCTGAAGAACGTCGTTGTGTCTAAAGAAATACTACAATTATAAAGAAGCTTTGCAAAAACATCAAAAATAGCAAGAACGTGATTAAAGTTGAATAATTTCTTTGGTATTCCCATCTTTATGCCTAACTGTAAGTAAATGATTTTTGTTACATAAACAAGTGATTCTTATTACATTTCACTTTTTTAACTTCCTATCTATGTAATTAATGTAGTTATTTATCAATAACGTAAACGTGAAAAGTAACTCAATGTACATATTTATTAAAACAATCGAAATTATTTTCAAAATTGCTTTAACTATCATTACAAAAGAACAACAGAGAAATTATATAACACATTTTTGAAAGCTCGGAAGATTCAATTTCGCGTGCGCATTCAGCCTCGCTGATACATAGTACCAGAAAATACAAAGTTCGCAAGCTTCAAAACGCGGGTCGAGCGTGCTTGAAAAGCTGGCAATTAATGGATGCTATACTGATGGTAAGCAGAAGCTTATAATGCAGGTGTCTATGCCTTTCCCGCGCTGGTGATAGGCATCTCTTGTGCACTTTTATGTACCATCACGTATAGACTTGGTATCTATCCTAGGTATCTATGTAGACATTTAGTATACGCCGTCTAGTATACATACATACAGATTCGTTTGTGCACGGTACAACGGGTGACATCGAAAACCTTATTACCTTTTGATGCCTCATATAATGTTATTCTTTTATTTTCTTCGTATTAATTGATAAGATATTTGAACAATATTTATTTTGACAGTATGTAATAGTATTATATACGTTAACATATACGTTAACATATACACTATTCGTACGCCGAGTTCATATAACTTTTCTATATATCTTCGCTGGAAACAGCTAACGCGATTATCCTTACATCGATCGCGCTCCATTCCGCCGTGCGATTTATTATCCTTTCTTATTCATCCGTGCGATTCGCCGTAGCGATTCGAAACAGTAATTTATCTAACGTTTCGCACAATTGAGCTATCATCGCGCCCGTTATAATAAAGTACGCGAGGCGCGACTCTGGCGCGTTTCAAGCGGCGCGCGGCGTGGCGCGCAATTGTTCGCAAGAAATCAGAATCGCGCGTTTCGTAGGAAATCAAATTCACACAGCACGCGCATGGCACGTTCGTCGAATGCACATTTTCTTCGTTCCTCCTGACATCCGCATACACGACATCCGAAGAACACGCTGTCGCTCTTAAGCGCATTTGCTGACGCTACAGTGTCTCGGGGAAAAAGACATTTCTTAAAGAGCGCCTGTGCAATTATATCATTTCTTAGTTTAAACCAGTATCCATGGCTCGCGCCTTATTCCGACACCTTCTTTTGCTATTTTCTTCCCAGAATGATATCCAACGCTGACACACAAGGGACGAAAACGAAGAAAGTGTCGGATGCCTCGCAACTTCGGTTGGCGAAATTGCACGTTGCAACGAAGGTTTCGTACGGGAACGAACTTCCGCGAAGTCAATACGAGCTGCGATGATTGCAGGAAGTTCGCATACGAGAAATTGCGACGAGAGCAATCACGGCGAAAGCGGCCACCCGGTACCTTTAAGGACGAACGCCAGCTGACTAGCCGCATTTTTCATTAACACGCTGTACACGCTGTAAAGCCTCGTATGAATAGCTGGACCACAGAGAGAGCGCGGATGAGTCGCGTTCACCTCACGGCGGACGTGGCTGAGATTCTTTTACGTTAAGACGATAGCGACTGACGCTGGTAGGGAAAGATCATTACGCTCGGGAAAATTTATCAGGTCGATCTCGACGTTGCTCGAGAAGTCTTATCGTCACATTACATTTTTTTTAACGAACTTTTGATATGGCTCCAAAGTTTTCTAAAACGTGTAGCTTATATAATAACAAAATGTAGAGGGGAGTTATAAATCGAACTGAGCACGAAATTATCAAGAATTAAAATATTATATGAGATATATATAGATATATATTATATAGATATATGAGATATATATTATATGAGATATATATTCAATTTCAATTAATATAAGATATTATAGTTTAGACTATAATTTAAATCCGTTTTTATATTTCATTTATGTTAACCTCGATGTTAACTTTAGCAGTATCAGGGGCAATATACCAATTAGTTTTTTATAATAATAACATATATCGAGGAATTCTTCGGATATTTCATTACTTTATCTTCGCTCAATCTTGCTCTCTTCTTCTCAATCTCTTCCCAAAGCTCAAAGAATCGTCAAGTTGCTTAGCTTCCACCTTCGACCAAGTCAGTATCGAATCATAGGTCGACGAAAAGAGGAGAAAACATGAGTAAAAAGAAGAAAATAAGATTCGTGGGCATACACGTACTTGTATTCCTATATGGGAACGCGGATGAAATTCCTAACGGAACTATGATGTGTATGATATCACAAATACCGTCATGTATCCGATGATCGAGATGTATCTACCGAGATTACAAGAAAATTGCGTTCTTGCTCAAACTTATCGTATCTGATGAGTTCCATTTAGTTAAATACAATTATCGCCGTTGTTTCGGTTCAGCGTCGACTAGTTAATAACGTATACGTATGAGTTGCGTCTTCCACGTTAATCATCCACGGTAAATAGGCTTGCGAGTACACAGTATTGCAAATTAGGCCGTAAAAGAGCCCATAGCTGCTTTTCGCCGTTAGTTGCGTAAAAACACATCACCTTGCAAACTTACAATTTCTCATTCTTTACTCAAGCCACACACTTCGAAGGTTTACTACCCATCTCCGGCGATCCGTTCGTGCCCATTCTTGTACATATATATATGGCATATAAGCGAGGAAATATTACGACATTCATGAAACAGTGTGAGGAACAACGAAGCCTTTTTGCGCAAGCATAGGTCTTGTTGATTACTCAAAAAAACGGAGAGCATTTCTTTCCGTTACAAGCGTAACCCGACATCAAAATACGTAAAGTAAATACATTTTTATTTATTCTGTAAAGAAATTAATAAATATATATTTATCTATAAATAATAACGATGTAAAATTTTCCATGTCTATCCTTGCATTATTTATTTGTCCAATTTTATGAATTAATATTTCCTTTACGTAACGACAAAATTGTTTTCTAATCGACATTTCTCTCAAAACAACGGCTTACGGCTGCTTCAACGTGGAATTATATACGCTAGTCACATATCTTCTATATTTAGAAATCGCTTTCAAATCGTACACTCGCATTTCATATTACGCAAACTAGATTCGCGTGCTGCGAAATATAATCGTACCTCTCGAAACGTCCGTTTCAATCGGCTCGCATCCGGTCTTCGCGCATAATTTCACATCCCGCTCGTTACGCGAATATTTCAGTCGCGACTAATTCCGCAAAAATCCATAACGCGGTGCAACGCGTCTCGGAGCGATCCAATAAGCGTAGGACCCGTAAACGTCGCGCCGTGGTTCGCAAGGTAAAGCGCGCAGGATGATTTACGAAGCGAGAGAGGGAAAGGCGAACGAACGAACGAATGGAGACGAGAGACTCACCCGACGTGCACGCATATACGACGCGCGAACGAAGGGAACGGGGACGGGGACGGCACGGACGACGGTAAATCTTACCGCGATTGACACGTGTGAAATGCGTCGGTCGGCTACTCGAGAGCCCGATGCTTTGACTCCGACCCCGTGTACATACGCTCAAAGACCCCGAGAGAAGGCGGCCAGCTGACTCGTGTGGCGCACGCTAAAAAGGGGCCGCAATATATGCTCCGTGTGCTCCGTGTGCAACCCGCCCGACCAATCCCGGCACCGTCGCGCATAAACTTTTCTCCAATTCTGACCGAAATCGATTTGACCTCGGACGAACCGGACGAGGATGGAAAAAAAAGGGTGGCGATCCGTAGAAACGAGTTATCGTTTCGCGGACGGACTGGGTGTCGTAAACGCAGGCATCTTCCGGAGCAAACGCGTCTACGTCACATACAATGGAACGCATTACGTTCTCGATACGTCGTTCAAGATCGTACTTGATGGTACGCGGAAACGTTCGCTTTTGCAGAAATTCTTTCGAGATCGTTCGAGATGACGAACCGGAACGAAGAAACGGCAGTTTTGCAGTTGTTGGCTTCTACATTAGAAGCGCCGTATATCTACTTGATATGTTGCGACACAGAAGAATTCAAGTGCGATTAAACACACGGGTCCGCGCGACGATTATTTATGACAGTTTTTTTTTACTCGGCAACAGAAAGGAACGAAGAACCGTAGAAGTATGCATTATCGTAACACTTCGTCTTTGCGCACAAATCTACTGCGCCTTTGCAACACTCGCATACCGCCTGCGCCGACAGTCATATGCGAATGCGTTTATGTGGCAAGTCAGTATGCGGAAGAAGTCGAATTCATGCGCTTGTCAGCGTCGCTTTCGAAGTCGATTTGAGTTACGCCTAACTACGGCCACATGCTTATGCGTATATACGTCGCTTAACTTATGACGTTTGAAGAAAATTTCTATTCTTCTAATACGGTTATTTGTTTCGTCATAAAACACTTGTGAAGGTATATAAAACAAAAGATCGTTGATACTTTCAATCTAGCCGAATATTGCCTTTCAAAAACTGTACACGTGTTTAAACATCATCGACATTTCAATTTTTCTTCTGTATCGGCAAATGTGTTGGTCTTGTCCGGGGTACTCGTACTGGCCACTCACATCTTGGGATACGTGTCAGGAATCCGAACGAATCAGAGTCGGACGACAAGTTTCACATTTTACCTTGAAAGTAACATGACAAAATTGTCCCTTCTGGCTTTTCCGCGTCGCGAAATTTTAGAGGGGCTGGCTAGGTACGCCAGGACGACTACTAGGATTGGTCGCAAAAGAGATGGAGAGAAAGTTTGAAAGGGACGACATATGGTGCTCGAGAAAGCGGAAGGACATGCATCGAACATTCGGAGGATTCTCGTGCCATTTTGCAGCTTCTGCATTTCTGCTATGGGCATACACACATACGCACGGCTATCTGTATAGAAAACGTACGAGCGTGAAGGCCGCAAATGAGCCCCTATTCAAAATTAACCGATGACTGAGACGCTCGCGTTGGAATATTGATGGACGCATTTCTTGAGCCACACGTGCACGTGTTGTGGCTACCGATGGATTCTACTGCACATTAAAATGCGGAATTGTTTCTTTTCTATGACAGCACCGTCTGTTTTACGAGCAAATTGAAGTCGCTTCAGCAGCTGTATAATATATAAGGTGTCCCAAAAGCTATATCGTACAATATTTCAATAGCGTATTTTGGGAATTAATTAAAATTGAAAATCTTAATATAAAAATGTTGCGACAATTTTCAAATAATTAGCAATTTAAATTGGACGCAATCGAAATTTTATTCATCAAAGAGACATAGTACTACAAATTACAATTACTAACATTTTACTAACGTAGTTTAAATAATTAAAAACATTTACACACGTAATTAACCTGGTACATTTAGAATATTAGCTCTCTTTCTTCTCTTTATTTCAAATATCCTCGCACGTTTGATATTACACAGGTCACGTATATCTTGGTCAACGCGAAATAACCGACGCAGATGCACGCAAAATGCGCCCATTCGGACAATCAAACGGCCAATAAAACATGCAAACCCGCAAACGCGGGATTGCTTTCCGTAAAATGTTTTCGAAAAGGAAAACATCTGCGGTCCGTCAGATCGAAAAGAATATTCACGGTAATTGCCGTCTGGTTGGTAAATCGCACAACTTTAAACCCTAGCGTCTCACGCCGGTTTATTTACCGAATGAATGAATTCCGTTTTTACGAATCCACCGGATTCGATCAATGCCAAACCCTTTGGTCTGTGAGTCAGAGTCGAGAGTTGCTTACCAAAGGCTCTGACGTTAGCGGTATTTGCACGTACGGCTGACACGCATTTAGCTAATTGCATTAAATCACGATGAAAAGCGGCGCGCGTCCGGTTTCGTCGTCGGCCCCTGATTTGATTGAAACGTTCAGGGAAAAATTCGACTCACAAAAAATGTGTATCCCAAATACTACCAGAAATAACAAAGTTAGTAGCAAAGACACGTGATTTTTGCAAATAACATTATTGAAGAAAGATAATAATATTTCGTGCTGTATGAAGAAGTAGTACTTCTGCTCACTGCTGTTATTGTGTGTATGTGTGTGTGTGAGATATATGCATTTGGATGCTTGTATCAAAAGTGATGCAAGCCACAGAAGCTTGCATGCATCAACATAATGACGCTTAACTTCGAACTCTTCTTATTATTACGCATTCGCCGTCTTTCGATCAGTCATTGACTTTCATACAGCTGGATTCCCATCGATGATATCGGCCGCGAAGCGAAACTGTCTAATATTCCGCTATTTCCTATTCCGCTATTGTAATCCCAGAAGATGTCCGCAATAACGGCACGTTTATATAGGGATCGCCCGACTCGCCCGAAGTAGATGCATTATTCATCGATCGAAAGACATCGAGACGGATACTTTTCGATCGTGGCCGAAACGCCACGTCGCGTCGGCCGATTCCGTTTCTGAAATCGTTACTCCGCGAGATCGTCATCCGCGATGAATACCGGGGACAACGAAGAGGCCGCGCGAGACAGCCGGAACAGAGCCGAGCCGGGCTGGA
Organism: Temnothorax americanus; assembly: GCF_048541705.1. Taxonomy (NCBI): domain Eukaryota; kingdom Metazoa; phylum Arthropoda; class Insecta; order Hymenoptera; family Formicidae; genus Temnothorax; species Temnothorax americanus. The sequence continues at coordinate 2,127,608 of NW_027509792.1, forward strand.
GGTCGTTGTCATCCGTCGTTTCGCGTTTAAAGCCGAGGGGACCAGCCCTCTCACCCGGAACCTTCGTTTGACCGGCGCGGATTCGATCTCCAGCCGGTCGGCGCGGCCGGACGCTCGAAGAGCGCTTGCATTATTCATAACCAATTCCCGAATCCCGAACTCGAAATGAACCAGCGTCCAGGTCAGCTTCCTTCTCCTCCTCCACCCACCATTGCTGCCGCCTCTTTGTCGTTCGTTCGCCTCCTCGTTTTCTTTCAACTTCGTTTCTCATTTCGTATGTTTACTGCCTTCTCTCAATCTTTATAGAAAGAATACAAGCCGTCCGTGCCCATTTGCAACGTCAAAACGGCACTAATTATACCAATATCACGCTTGTCGCAAGTTTATCAAACTAAATTGCCTGTATAGTTAAGTATAGAATTTTTTTAATCCTCAGAAATTTTTAAGATGTTATTGTTTCCGTCTCTTATCTGATAACCAATTGGCGTGTTGAAAGGAGAAAATAATATGTTTCTGCTTACATAACCGTAATAAAAGTTTGCATCGGCAGATACATAACGGTGTGGAAATGATATTACCGTTCGAATGAAATGGCAAAATAGCTGTCGAGTGAGTCGAGGTTTCTTCGATCACTTCTACACGTATGTACGCTTCTATCTTCCTTTGAGAGTCAGTGTCGTTTCATGAATTGAATGACTCAATAGGCCGATCTTACTCTTCGACACCCACCGGAGCGCGATGAGATACTGATCAAACTGATCAGCGTACGTATAATAAGATATAGCGTTGCTTAACATCGCTGACGTTAACAGCGTTAGATCTAGGTAAGAGTGAAAGAGTTCGATTCATATAAAACGATAACCTTGTCCACGGCGAATTCTTGTATCTGACAAATGTCTCCTGTCCGCTTCGGTACACGTATAAGCAGTCCGAGACGAACCAGTTTAAATTCGCCCACCACTCTCTCACCGTTTTCGACGTCCTCGTTATCTCGATTAAAATCCGTATTTTTTTTCTGGAATTGGTCACTCATGGCGATTTACAGACTCAACCTTGGTAGTGCATATCGCGACGCGGAACGAATATTGCTCGTAATGATGCTGCGACTACATTCCGGCAGTGTCGATCGTTAGATTAAAAAACGAGAGAGCGCACGGTGCATCGATAACGCGGTGGGGAATATATTGGATAGCAGATTAATGTGCAAATTCTCAACGACAGGTATTCGCGCCGTCTGGCGACATTAACGTGTGAGCATAAAAGAGGTAAAGAGACAACCGAAAAACGTGCGTTCTCGGCCAGGACGACTCGATTTCTCTCGCGACTCTCACGGCTCTCTTTGTCGTCTTCGTTTAAACTTATTTTCTCTCCGTCTTAATTTATAATATCACGTTTTTCATCGCCCACTTGCAACTTGGTGTGAAAGCGCAGCACGAATGTTTTCGCTAATGACACGATGTCTTATTTGCCGGCGTCACCAATGTGCAAGGCGGACGTAAAAGGCAAAGTCTCGGTATAGATTCTCGATATCTAAAGTGACAATGGCTATTCGTCTCACTGTCATCTGCGGTAATTGAACTCACTCTGTTGCAATGTCCACGTTCGCTTCGCTCAATGCGCTTAGCTTATCTTTAAATAATCCGCAATTGTACATGTAATTGCGAAACACGTCGCATAACTTCGTAATTGCACAAATGACCACGATAATAAATATTCTTTACTATTTAAATTCTCTTAGAAATTTTACTTATATTATTTAACATATCAGTTTGTTTATTGTTGAAAAAATTTTATAATACTATTCAATATATAATTAGATTATCATCGGAATCTCATTACCGTTTTTTTTTTTTCGACAAAATTTCTCTTTGCGACCGCACGCAATCCTTTCGCTTGTCAGATGAAGCCACTACGTTCTACAAATATACATCTACATCTCTTTAGCGACCGATGCGCAACGTTTGGGCGCGAATATAGTCCCAACGGAGATGCAAACTGACGTTTAATGCCTTCGTCGTCGAGTATGCAGGCCGGGAAAATGTAAACCCGGTGAAAAGACCGCCGACACAGGCAGGCCGAAACCAGCACTAACGAAGTGAATGCATAAACTTCTAATAGCTAATAGCGTTTACTCGCCGTTTGACTCCGCGAAAAGGTGGAACACTTGAAGGCTCTCGGACGCAAAGTACGTCGGTTGACGGCAATCGTAAAGTACGTCAAATCTTTGATCTATATTCGGCCATGGCCGCTTTTCTCCCTTTCTTCTCGGTTTGCCATTGGCCGTCGCGACCCACGAGAAAATCTGATGTGACAATCTCTCTGAAGAGAGGAACTCTCGGTCGATGTATTAATTAAGAAAAGAATATCACTATTATTGGTCTTAGATTTTATAATTTTTATAATATTACAAACCGAAATAGCTTTTTCGGGATAAAAAGCTTATGGAATAAGTTTCCGTGAACAGCATCGATTTAAAAAAAATATATAAGAGAAAATTCTGAGAAAAATATGTCAAATGAAGTTCAATATGTCATATTGTTTCTTGCAATAGTAACTCGGGTAAAAATTTAATAAAAATCGCAGAACGTCGTTCAAGGCTACGATCGCGGGAACCGGGGCATCGTTACGGAACATCATTGGCTTTGAAAAACGTAGAATGGGCATTTGCAACGGCAAGATCATTTCTAGCGGTACATCGCGAAGTCCGACGTAATTTCCTCTCTCGAAAGTATCCGCACGTCTTTCGGTGGAAACCAGCGAGCTATTCTTACAGCAGTTTTTGCTACTGCACGTAATGTTTCGCATCGTTTTCTACGACGGTCTTAGTTTCCTATAACCGTGTGAAATTCGTTTCGTCGAATAACTAGAACGAGTTTTTCTTCATAAATTTGTACTATTAACTGTGTCTTTGTTATTTCCCACGTAAATATCTTAGCGATGTAAAAGATAGAATTTTTATTTTGCTATTATTTTTAATGAGAGATCTTTGAAATTAACATGAACTAAATAGCATCTTAATAGAGTAATTCTATATAATACCTAGAACATATTTCTGCTTCGTGGTCAAATCAGATCCTACAGCGTCTGCCTAGTCTCGACGGATTGTCGTCCAGGTCACGACTCTCTGGCGTCAAGCGCCAGAATTGCGGAGAATTGATATAATCGGGCGATCTCGCGAACCTAGGAGGTCTGAAACGTCCCTCGAAACGTGCAGCGGTAACGGGTGCTGTTCGTTATCTCGCCAACGATGGGCAGAAGTCTTAGCGCGGCAACAATCGCCACGGCGGAAACTCGACACGAGGACATCCACTAGTGCCAGCTCCGGGCCGCGGGCCAATTAATACGCGTCCGTTCAAAACGCGGCCGCGCCTCTGTGTGCACGCTTGCCTTTCCGCGGCACACCCGGTACATCGTGTCGGTCGTGCCGCACGGAAGCCTGGAGTAGAGAGATGGCGAGGAAGATGGAAAGAAAGTGCGACAGAGAAAGAAAGAGAGAGAAAGGGAAGAGGCCTCTCGTATATACGTGCTCGCAAACGTTGAAAAGGGTAGCCCACGGAGCATAACCAAGTAGCCCACGACAATAAGCAGGGAAACGTTTTATTAATTGCCGAGATCTGTCAGTGTCTCCGGCGAGCGCGTTGCCATATTAAATGGCCGTACTGCCGACCGAAACCGACCGACGACGCGACGTGGTGGGCAGCTCTCGGCCTCTCGGTCAGAACGACGTGTGCTCACCGGCGCGGCGACCGGTGGCCGCGAACGTCGAAGGGCCACAACCGCGGGGCTCCTTCTGGGTATTACATTTCCTCGTGGTGCACGACGAGAGTCATGGTAGCGCCTATTGCGGCGTAACAGGGAGCCCTGGCAAGAAGGCAATACGCGCGGAGAAGAGAGCCTCGAGATCCCAAGAACCGGTCCGCTAAGACGAACTCGACGGTGCCTAACCACCTGTATATACGAAAGGATCCGCGCGTCTATGCGCGTCTATAGATACGCGTCTATCGAGGGAAATTCTTCGATTCTAATCGGGCAAGCTCTTCGCGGAGCGTTGCTTGGCATCTGCCGTCGTCGCGCGGCACGATGGAGGTAGCGGTAAGATTTGATCTGCATGGACGTGGACATTGTTAACTCTTCGGCATCTACACTTTTTCACTCGAGGTAAAAATTCAAATTTCTTCCTGCAAGAATATCAAATAACTTGACCTTAAATGCGTAAAGTCTTTTACGACTGATGAGAAAAAGAGAAACAATATTTTTAACGCGATGGTAATTAGTATCACATACTATATGAAACCGCGAGTAAGTTTTTTTTTTTTTTTCATTTAATTCCCGATTGACTTATTCCATTTGTCGCATTTGTCGCGATAACAGCGTCTCGGCACTCGCTTAAATATTGATCAAAGTGCGAAAAATGCAATTATTGTGGTCAACTGGACGCGTCGCTTCCGATGAATAAACACGAACGTATATAGCATGCATGTGTGTAAACGTATACGTTTACGTTTTGTTCAGCGATCGTTGCGGATCACGCGAAAATTCTCGACGGTGTTTACCGTAATAGGCGCATAGTATATATCCACACTAATTAGTATACTCGCGCGCGCAAGCAATAACCCTCATAATCCGAGGTCGCATCAGGTCGGCCGTAACTCAGACACGAAACGATTCGTATCGTGTTCTTCCCTCTCGGTCTCTCTCTCTCTCTCTCTCTCTCTCTCTCTCTCTCTCTCTCTCTCTCTCTCTCTCTCTCTCTCTCTCTCTCTCTCTCTCTTTCTCAACACCCAGCGACGCTGCGCTTCGAGATGTTCGTTGCGATGGCATCGCATCGTATCTGCTGTCAGTGACCAGTAACGGTCGGGTGTGATTTTTGCAACGCCGGCGACTTTCTCTTTCTCTCCTGCAATAGCTTTTTTAGCGTTTTCCAACAATGAGAATCTCTCTCCGGCATGTTGTGTACAGAAGGCTTCCCCGGCGATCGCCAGCACCATCACGCTGCCGGTTCCGCATAGTCCTACTAAGTTTCGACGCGATGAATCACGACGACGACGGGTACATCTTGTCTCACCTCGCTCTCAGATATGTGGCCTAGAGATTAACAACTAACGAGCCGGTGGTGTTCAATACCTGGCGTTCCTGAACTTGGACGGATCCCGACGATACGTGAGCGACGTCTGCTACTTGAGAGAAGTAGAGAGAGCCGATGTCTGACACCCGATTTGTTAGTCCATTTGGTATCGCGTCAGTTGTACGGCGCATGTAATGTCGGTAATTTAATACATGGTGTTTACAGTAGTGCAATTTTTGCTGGTAATAGGTGGGGCTCGTTTGCCGCCTTTCAGGTTGTTGTTCCGTTGATGCAGCAGGAAATATTACTAGTCTAATGCAACAATTATTTGAGTAAAAAATTTTTTTTTAAGGAAAGTATTGTGACCGGCATTGATAAAATTAGCCTTGAGTAAGTTTTTTAGTAACTGTCAATACATATATATCTAATGTCTCTGTGATCTATTATGTACGTTAATATATTGACGTTATGCAATAAGATATGGTATAATAGAATTCACCTTTAGTTTTGTCTAGATGAAAATGAATTGAATATCCGCCGATGTTTTGAAATAGTAATACATTTCCCATTCGTTCGCTTAATCACATCGCGAGTATATGTGTCACAAGACTAACGGCTACAAGTCCAAGAGATCAAAGATGAAGATAATACGCTGATCACTAATGTATCACGTCGTCATCTATAATCATCGACCGACGCGTGATCCTCCCGGTTCTCTGCCACACAGTCACGCGAGAGGCGCACCGTTCGAACACTATTTCGTTAACCCCGGATTTTCACATTGCTGCAAATATAATACAGCTAGTTACCGTTATTGGTCTTTACCTTTTACAGATACGTTTGAATCGTGCCGCCATGCAGGTGAATAAATCTTGGCCTCGCGATTCAACGGAGAGGTTTCGTTCGATGACTCATGCACCGTGATAACGCATACGGAGCCTCGTACGCGAACGGCGTACGGATAGTTAACTGTTAACAAGTCGAAAGATCAATACTGGCCGTATCGAAATCGCACAGGTCACGTCTTCATCGTCCACGATCACTGATCGATGCTGCGACCTCTCGCGTTCTCGCGTGGCTCACGAAATGCCCCGTTCAGCCGGCGATATGTCAGCGGTTTGTGTTCGGCTCCGATATTTTTACGACTTCGTAACGCGGATAAATTAATAATCGGTATTCGACAGATGGCTCTCCGTTCAACTCGAATAAATCGCGTCGTCGTCCGCGGTCATTGATCAATGCGCAATCTCCGGGATGAACTCACGAATGGATTGCAAAACGCTTCGTTTCAAATCGATGCGTCAAGTCATAGATTATTGTATAGATCTCTCGGAGATATTAATACAAACGTTTATGTCCTGTCGTTGACCGATAATTTATTATCAGTTTTTGAGGAGATTGAGTAAGAGAGATCGCGATAAGGGAAAAGCTGATTAATTAGGGATTAATGTACAATTTTATTTAAAATAATAGGACAATATTATGACGTATTTTTGCATAGTTGTATGAAGCTTCACGTGCTGAGTCACGATCGTACACGCCAGTGTCTCACGGAGATGTGACACACAGGTTAACTGCTAACGTATCGAAGAAGCATCGGCGACGCGATATCGAATCGCCTTTGCGGAACGCGGATGGATCGAATAATCGTCCATCATCATTGATTGATGCGTGACTGTGCGCGAAGTTCGAGTCACAGGTGAGGTCAGAAGATCCTCCAATTAAACGCTGACCTTATCACGCCACTATCCAACGTACGATATCTTTCCCAGCGTTATAGCGTGCTCAATTTAATAATCATAAGATACTTACTGCGCGCGCTTAGCACGGAACTTCGGCATCGTACTAATTACAAACTATTTTATACTCTCTGTATATCTCCCGTTATAGAACGGGCGAAAAATGCCCTCGGCGGCTCCGGCGAGGCTCCCTAGTTCGCAGTTTCAGGCTCTTACTGTGAATGAAGCGGTAATTTTGGCGAACTTTATCGCCACTGGCGGAGAGGCCGTTACATTGTTATTTTCATTATTCGCAACGGACTTTCATCGCGTCTCTTAAATCCGAACCGAACGATTCCACTCGCAAGAATATCCTCGTGAAAGTGCGGGCTCCCTCGTCGCTCGTTCGAGAATCGATCGTTCGCGCATTTCTTAATGCCACTCCGCTACCAGTGTAATACCGGCACGATGATCCACTCTCGGCGCTGAATAGATGCGTGGCGCCCACCGAGTCACGTAGTAACAAGCACTTTATCAAATCACCTTTGGCGATCGCGGACGGATCAGCATCCACCTGGATCCCCGCTGATTGACGTGACCCCGCGCGCCCAGGTGGAGACCACGCCGGGGTTACGCGAAGTCATCCTCTTCGATATCTATTATGAGCACAATCGCGTTGTTATTTTCCGGACGATACGTCGCTCGCGACTGTATCGTCCTGCGAGGGTTCCGTGTTAGCCTTGTTAGCCGAACATTCTTTACGATTCCCGTAGCACGGCCCGGGTAGCGGTCGCGTTTATACTTAATCTAGTATCGATCACCTCTCTCGTGTGTCCGAAGTGTATCTTTGCGCTCTCTCCGCTTGTTCGTCCGCATGGTGTGTGGCGAGATTACATTACATCTCCTATTTACCTGTGCCCATTATGTCCTGTCTTATCATGAGGCAAACTCTGGGTGACCTCGCAACACGATGGAACACGGATATAAAATGCTCAAATACCGAATCACCTAAATGCCGTAGTTGATATTCATCGAATATAAGCTGATACATGATTTTTTTTCCCTATCTCCGATGGTATCGCGAATTTTCAGTGCATCGGTGAAGAATCGATTACAAGCCTAGTGTTCGATACGAGACGTATCCGTCTGCGTATCGTATCTAAGCATCGGAGTTTATACGCCGAGGAAGGCGGTACGGTACAACCGTTTGGAAGCTACGGAGTGAGAGCTGCGATCGTGATTAACCTCCGCGTACTTTGCCATCTCGGTCGCGATAAACGCGATAATGAGAATCGACGAGATTTACGCGAGAATTATCGCCGTCGTTTCGCGCGATTTCAAAACGTAACGTAAACATTCGGAGCCTGAGGCATGAGGTTAAAAATAATTGAAAATTTTTCTTGAACACACCTATTCCGCGGCCTCTTGATCGAGTGAGATCCAAAACTTTTTGTGTGGGTTATAGTCCTTGCGCATTCACATATCGCTGAATATGTGTGTTTCTCCCACGTGATGAACATACTCTCACTGTCTTACAAAACCGTGTACGCTATCGACCGACTGAACCAACGTTAGCCTTGTTAGCCGGACATTCTTCACCATTCTCGGTGCGCGTACCATCCGCATCATAATCTAACATCGATCACTTCTCGTGTTCGACTTTGCCCTCGCTCCGTGTTTCGCCTATATCCGCGCGCGGTATGTACCGAGAGATCTTGTTGCGTGGAAACGAAACCGCACACGTCTGTCTCTCCGTCTCTCTGCGCGGCTCCCACGAACTCTCGCGCGCGCGTATTTCTGTGCACACAAAGACGCACCGATGGGCGACGGATAGGAAGGTAACGTCTATAACGGAATCGCACAGGGGGTAGAGACATACACGAGCGCGCGGCATATACCGGGAACTAATGCGTTTACGATGTCTGCCTGACAGTACATCAAAGTCCAGCCCGGTTTCAAGCGATTCCCTCTCTCTCTCTCTCTCTCTCTCTCTCTCTCTCTCTCTCTCTCTCTCTCTCTCTCTCTCTCTCTCTCTCTCACTCTCTTACTCTCACTCTCACTCTCACTTTCACTCACTCACTCACTCACTCACTCACTCACTCACTCACTCACTCTCTGTACTTCTCTCCCTCTATCACGTTTCATCTTCCTTCACTTGATCCGCCTTTCTCTCTCCTTATTCACTGTCCGGCTCCGATCCGCTCTCCCACGCGTTATTATCGAGCGCCATGTCCTCTCACAATTCCTCCTTCGACTATCGATCGAGGATCGCTTTTGGGAATTATTCTCCGGAAGCACAATATCAAATTACGCGTATTAATCTAATATCGTATTACCTATGTTAGAAATCCTACTACTACTTGTGACAAAAAATTGAGCGAGATAACACACAAATCATAATCTTAATATCAAATCATTACGGTGTAAATACTACAATATATTCGCTTTTTAAATATAATCAATTACCATGAAATATATTTCAATCCAACGCAATCGAATAAAAATGACGTATATATAGAGCCCACACTTTTACCATAAGAATGCTGCCTACTATTGTTCCGCTAAGATGTCTCGTAAGATCTCGCCTCTTTGGCGAAGATCGAGCCTAGCTTACTCGCCCATAAATAGGCATCGTGTGTCGGAGGTCGTTGATCCATTCCTGGCAGATCGTTCTCTCCGGCGAGAGGAAGGCCTTTAGCCGGTGAGCATCTGCACGGTGCATTCAACGACGTGTATATACCGCTATACGGACGGATATACACATAGCGAGGACGTTCTTGCTGCGACGACGGTAAAAACGCCACGAGCCATCCAAGAAATCCCTTTCTTGCTCCGGACGCACCGTTAAATAGAAATCTACATGGACACACCGTCCGCGTCCGTACGGGCGATTACGGGCGACAACGGGCAGGTGAAGAGACCGAAAGAAAATCAACAAGGATGAGGAAGAGACGTATCGCCTGAACGCAGCACGGAGAAACTGGTGGGCGTGAGGTAATATCGTAGGAAATTACGGGGCCGACGAGACTAATACATCGAACTCGCGCGAGAAAGAGAGAGAGAATGCGTGACTGATATCCCGCGACAACGACGTTAACGGCCGTTCCCCAATGCGGAAAGGCCAAGTTGATTTTTGAGTGTTGTTGTTTCTAGATTCGAGTGCGAGACGTCAAAGACGTGTACATCGTTCTCATGCCACGCCGCTTTCGTTATAGACGCTTCACGTCTGATGCGCTTTTACCGTTATTCCTTAGGTGTATTAATTACTATCACAATAAACACACGTCACGAACGTATACAATAAATAATAAGAGCGGAAAAGTGAACGATAAGAAATAACGTAATAATGGCTTCTGGCTAGGTTTGGATATCCTCGATGGATTTAGAAGCATATAATTTTTAGACTTCTTGCATATTGCTTTAGACTTCGTATTTGACATTACGAGCCTTTAGTCATTCCTGCCGCATCTTTCCCATCGTGTCTTAATTATCATTGCCTCAACGTTTTATAAGCAGCGCGTGGACGTGCATACGCAGCGAGGGAATGTGTCGAGGGGGCGGGTGACAAAAAATTACAACCTGGTGATCCCTTGTGGTTGAAACACGCCGTTAATTAGACAGTCGTAAGGTCGCTTTGACTGGCCGGACGCGGAAGGGGAAAACGAAGAAGCGGGTGGGCAAGAGGACGAGATGAAAGTGATAAAGAACGTAAGAATGGCGCGCGAGCGGGGTCCTGCGAAAGAAGAAAGGGCGGTCGTCCGGGAGGCGAGCTTTCGCACGAAGAGCTTCAGCCGTAAGGCCTCAGTCTCGGCCTCGACCGATGGACGCGGGTCCGTTTCGGGCAGTTACCATAAACCATAAATAACTGGACGGGGGCATAAAAGTGCGCATCTACCCTCTCATTAATTTGATTAAAAAGGCTGTAAAAATTAGCAATTTCGCTAATTGCGGCGTCACGGTTTCTTTCGTCCGCCGCGTTTCGATATGGCGCATGAAACGGTGGAGAGAACCGAGGAAAGAAGAAAAGAATAAGAGAAAGGGGAGGAACGATGGAAGGTGGATGAGAGAACGGCGGCGAAGAATTAAGCGAAAAGGAACCGAAATCGAGGATAGAAAGAGATAAAGCAGAAGATACGGAGCGCGAAAAAATCATGGTAACGTTAATAAATCGCTGGAAAAAAATAACTAATTCACGAACACATTCTCCTTAATAACATGCCATTATGTATAATTGTTTCTAACATATTACGTTAAGACACGCATCGTTGATATAAAAGTATTAAATGAATCAATGACCCGGCACGGCTTACTTAGAACTTCTACATAGAAGATAATAGCGCGTGTAAATCTCTCGTTGTACACTTACGCTGTAATAACGTATAATAATATTACAAGCATCAGCTTTTAACACCGTGTACCGCAAGATCAGTAACACAAGCGAGATTCACACCTTGTTTCACCGAAGAATTGAATGTTATCTAGCTTTCACATCGACGAAATTTCTTTCCGTAGCGCAGTAATAAAAAGATGAGATTTAAAGAAAAGAAGATAGCTGTATCAAGATATATATCTTGGTATTATTAACTAGACCTTCAACCTTTACATGCGCAACTTTTCATAGCATTCTGAGTATTTAAAAAAAAAAATAACCTTCTGGGCCTTCTCATCCAGAAGGGAAAAAAGGGCCAGAAAAGGCACATTTTCAGCTCGATCTTCACAAGGGAGAGTACATGGAGCATCGAAAAGTTGCTTTGCATATATGCAAAGCTGTGCACTTAAGAGTTAATGCTAGTTTTATAATTATCAAACTATTTCTTTTAGGAATATATATATGTACGATTTTCACTTTTAAAGTCGAAATTTGCTATGATATTCTCAGCTTATCTTAGAAAAGATTTTTCATAATTAAATAATTTTTCTCCGGTTGTCAGCTGCAGTAATAACGGTGCATTTTCATAAAATCCCACCTATGTGTTTGCACATCGCGGGCATTCCACGCGAGTAAGAACCGTGATCTCGTCGGTGACAACACAATCCGCTCGTACATGCTGCTCTAGAATTTCCCAGAGGCTGGCGCGCGCGCGCCGAAAAGCTCGCTGTAAAATTAAGTCTGGCGCGTTGGCGAAATACCGAGCGAAATACCACTAGCCACGCCGGATGGTAGCAGCGGGAGGGTAAAGGTTTGGATCCGAGAGCAGGTGATCACGCCCACACCTGCATCATGCTGACGACGCTTCACACGCACGCTATCGCGTGGAATAAAGGAACGTATGCGCTCTACTCGAGTGCGCGAACGTGGAAACCTGCGCGTCCGATATGAGTCAGTGTGAGAATAGTTACGCGCGAATGTGTGCGCACAACCGTCTTCCCTTTTCTGAGAACCACAAAAGCAAACGTATTTCATGTTCAAACAAAAGCAGGATAGTGTATATTTATGTCAACTTGGTATTTCTTATCAATTACCAGTAAAAAAGATAAAAATGAAAAAAAGAAAAGCATACGCCCGGAATGGTAACAATTTCACGATATTATTTCAACTCGATGTTAATTTCCTTAATTTATTTGTAGCTAACATTTAACGATATTGTACGGTTAACTTATAATTGCGTAACTGAATGAAGCTAATGGAATAGATTAGTTTATCTTCTATTTTCACAGTTAATTGTACGTAAACAGTCGTTGTGCAGCACCAGTTCTCTAATTTAGCGCTGCATTTTCCTTCATTCCATAAGTTTATTCCATGAAATATTTTCCAACCCAACCGCATGGTCCCGGTATTCGTACATATTAAAAAAATCCTGCGCATTTAAACATCCACGATACCCTCGAGAAAATTTAACACACACGTAGGAGTTCGGTATTACGGTCGCAGTAGCGAACGAAACGATGCAAGGAGATAAAAGTTAAAAGACCGTGCGGATACACTCGTGAGGGAGCAAACCGGTTTCAGGACGATAACAACAATTTCATGGCCATCGGTGAAAATTGTGCGAAAGAAAAATGCCGTATGGTCGTAAAAGATGTAAAGATCTCAAAGAGGAGTCTAAAGTTGAAACTCGCTTGTAATATCGGCTTTGAAATTGTCTTAGTCTCTCTGTGAACTTCTCTAGGTTTTCTTGCCGTATACTTCGCTTTTGAGAAGAATAACTTCCTCATCGCATATAATATTAAAAAATGGTATGGATAGGAAATAATTAATTAAGATTGTTATCAAATGCAAAAATCCAACAAAATTGTGTATTTGAATTTTTCTTTCTCTACTCTTCTTCTCTAAAAATAAAAAAATTATACAATTCTTGTCTCTAATTAGTTATACTGTTGATATTTGTTGTGCAATTTTTCTTAATTAATATCTACTTACAAATTTTCAAGATGATAAAAAGTGATTTTATGCAAGTAGTTTGTACAGCTTTTTAAAGATATATTATCAATACGATATAATTTAATGTGGACAACAAACATGGAATTAAAGTAGTGAAGTGTCTAGCATTGAATCAGAAATTTACTTGTTGTTTTACGCTTGATAAAACAACGGAAAGCTAATAAAAGACAAAACCAAAATCAACCAATCGATTAGCACAAGTTGCCTTGAATAAAACAAAACTTTGAATAAAATATTCTGAAGTTTTGTTTTATTCATAATTCGTGCTATTTTGATTAGTCGATTTTCTTTGGCATTTCTTTGCTTTCAAGGTACAAACAATAATTTTATCATATTTTTATTATATATTTATTATACATTCTTAATCGATCACACATCATAGCGTATTAATATTCTAATCTTTCTCGATGTTAGAGATTAATTTCAATACGACAGAAAAGAATAGGAAAGAATAGAAAAATCATGATATTATTAATTACATTATATTCTTTATGTAATAACAACTTATATAACGACAAGTGACATTTTAACCACGCATAAAATTGCGCATTACAAAATTCAAACATGCAACAGACTCGCGTTCGAAGCGACTTGCAGATGTTTCAGATATTGAAATAACACAACGATATCCGCGGGACGTCGATAGTGGGAAGCTCCAAAAAGCCGTTGCACAATGACCAGCCGATATACGGGGAGGGAATTATCGTGAAGTATCGGTCGTATTCCGTTTGAGGAAGAGGAGGAAGAAGAGGAGAAGAAGAAGAAGAAGAAGAAGAAGAAGAAGACAGTCTTTACCTCTTCGGCCGAAGAGAAGGACGCCCCTCCGATTCGATCAGATACAAGAAGGGCCGCAGGACCCCTTCTGCGCGAATGCGCAAGGTAATGTCGAGAAAGATCACGGGACGACGAAGAAAAGGAGAATGCATACGGGATCATGCGGCCGACGGAGAGAGGACGAGTCAGGTCCCGGACTGACGATAGGAATGTTTTCTGGCTCCGATACCGAGGGGCAAGAGGGGAGGGGAAAAAAAGGAGGAACCCCGCGCGGGCGCGTATTTATAGGGTTACTTTGTCAGAGTTATTCCAGTACCGGCCGAAAGCCGAATTGGTACTGTCGTCATCTTTTCCGTCGCGATCTTTTATCAAAAGCTCTCGCGCGCGACGACGACGGCCGCGCGCTCGTATTTTTCCTCGCATCCACTCAAGATTTCTTTTTTTAAAGCGTCGTCACATTACTCTTGGGAAATATGACGCTATTTAGAAAGCGTGGTAAAAGCGGCTTATTTCATTCACGTAATAAACGCCGCGAGAACAGGCCCGCCGAAAGCTATAACGGATAATTATACTCTGACAATTATCCACAAATGTCTAATAGTATTGCGTGAAATCTTAACTGCTGTGTCATTTAACTTGTCAATTTCAGTATTATCCACTCGAGATCATTGGAATTTATACAAATACAAATAGCTGCAGTGCTTTAACAATCTATTATTTCGAAGACCTGTAACGATTTACACAGGCAAAATTCAGTATGTCGTGAAAAAAAATCTATTCTTTGCCAAGAATAATGCAATTACAATCTCAAAAATACTATGTTGCCCTCATTACTTTATATATCTCCTCAACTATTTTAGCGAGAAAACTTGGCAGCAGCTCGTACCTGCCAAGTTTACTTAGTTGAAGTTCTCTCGCGTTTTTCTAATTTTCAAACGTCTGGAAAAAGAGATAACCGAGCGGTTGCCGTTTGTAACGAAAGTCGTGGTGAAAGAATACATGCTCCCGGGTATAAGATGTAACCTCGACCGACCTCGTTCATCGAGCACCGGAGCAAGAAAGAAATAAATGAATAGCTAAGGAGAGTACAGAGAGAAGTAGGAGAGGGTCGAAAAAGGGGAGGAACTGTGCGAGAAAAAAAAAAGATAAAGACGAAAAGCAGCTAGCCTTTCTTCGTCTTCGTCGTGTTTCTCTTCTTTCTCTTCTCCCTCATCGTCGTCGTCTTCGTCGTCTTCATCGCTGTTCGAGGGGGAGACGGAGACATCAAAGAAGGCGACATATCCGTTCACACTCGGCACTCATATATGTTCCCTCCCTGTTCCTGGGTTGCTCGTTCGTAGACCGTGTCGTCACGATGGTATGCGTACGCACGCTCGCACGCACGTATGCACGCACACGCTTTCGGCTCGCGGAGAATATGGGTAACTCCGGTCGGCTGCAGGTCCGCGAATAACACGTGACTACCATAATGCGGCTGAAGGCGTCTTAATAAAATGAACTTGTCATTCCGAAACAGCTAACCAGCCTTCGGTCCAACCACCTCTATCCCGCCGCCAGACTCCCGGGCGCGTCCTCCCCCCCCCTTCGCCATCCTCCCTCCTTCTTCTCCTCCTCGCGAACCCTACTCAAAGTCTTTCCAGCTTCCTCCATCTCGGGCCCTCCACGCCCTCCGGCTTTATTTATACCTCGTTAAATTAGCGCTGATCGTCGATCCACCGTGTGAAGAACCCGCAGGATCGTACTGTTCATTCTGCTCGTCCTTTTCGTTTGGAGACACCTTGTCGCGTTCCGCATGTCTCATCCTGTCGACGATAGTATCGTTGTATCGACGTGTTGAGCGATCGGTATTTTAAACTGCTAAATATCTTTGGTACGTTATTACCGTGTGATATTCTTAATGAATCGTGATGTCTATAATTAATAACGAAATGCATAATTGAATTAGCTGAAGTAAAATTAATAATTTTTATAAAAAACTTTCCTATATAATCGTATAATTTTTTTCCAATAAAAAAATGAAGTGTTATTGGAATGAGATTCATGAGAGCTTTATGAAGAAAACATGGAAATTAAAAAATTTCAATAATATGCAATTATATGCTCGACTTGCAGAAATAAAAAATAAATCGGAATGTATTAGTTTGGAATGTATTAGTCAGCTCGCTCCGCGACCTAAACTTGTTATTAAAAGATCGCAGTCACGAAGATAGAATTAAAATCAGGAAAGATCGTGATCGTGTGACCGTTTGATGCCCATGAAATTTTCGCGCACGCGATAAATCACAAGCCATAAGGCCCCCAGGCCAAGGAAGGGGAGGGAGAGCAGAAAGAGTGATAGGTACACCGCAGTGGCCGCAGAGAAAGGGCAGCCACCCAGAAAAAGGCAGCGGAGCACTTGAAATGAAAGAGCGAATGGATGCGCCTAGGTAAGCGCGCAAGAGACACGTAAAGGCATTCATCTCATTCAAGGTAGGCCTTAAGTCTCTGATCAGATAACGAATGTACACTCCTCTCTCCGTGACGGTGAAACTCCGACAACTCCGTCGAGGCGACGTTCTCTCGCTCTTTCTGCGCGTACTCTCGCGTGGCGTTCCTCTTTTTCTCATTCCCGTCGTTTACCATCTTCTATTCGCATCCACATTTCTCTCCTTTCCACATCCACAGCTGGTGTATCTACGTCCAGCTTTCATTGACGCCGCATCTTCAAAAACTTCTGTATGTGTAGCGGCCCGGTTCATAAAGGCGAGGACGAAAGTCGTGTTTGCAGAAAGGATTCAATTCCAGAAGAGGCAATAAGATTTTAGGATAATTCTTTCCCGACTTCTTCGAAACACGCATCGATCCAAATAAAGTCGTTTTTATCACTATGCTTGTCTGAGAGATTAAAGAAACATTTAAATATGTGACACGACAAATATCTGAATACGACATGAAGTGCATTGTTCGTGGAACGTTGACAGTAAAAGTTCTGCTAACGTGCTAATTGCGAACTTTGACTGCGACGACGCGGAGGAACGACGACGGTGACGGCCAGCGTCGCGATACGCCCGAGAGAATCTATTTATCGGCTGATTTATAGCGTAATTATCCGGTCGGCGATTGCGCGAGCTCCGGGCGATGGGAAAGATAGTCACGTCAACGAGATTCCGAACGTTTCTATCGTGGCTTGGGAATACCGCGACCATCGAATCGGACCTCTTCTTCAAAGCGCATTCCATATGTTCTGAATTCGTGCGCGCGCGCGAAATCGTTCTGAACTGTTTATCCCGTCGACGCGAACGGGGCCGACTCCGTCGGTGATTTATTTGGAGTATTTGCTCGGGAAAAACAGAGAACTCGCGGAAGAGAGACGGGCAACAACCGCAAAACGACCCAGCGACAGCCAAGCAAACGATTTCCAAGCGGTTGTCATTTCGGGGGACGCCCCCGAATTTCTTACACGGACGATGGGTCAAGGGTCGTGGTTTGGTAGGGAGACAAAGTCGTCGCGACCTTAAGCATGTCGCGTCTGTGATTCTTGAGATTCGCGAACTATACTTTTATCACGACTGGCAATTCGTAGTGGCTGAATAGGATTTTTTCCCTACCGCTTAAATTATTCCTCTCTCCTTTATCCTGCAGAGTTGTTTCATTATTTATTAAAGAGTATAATAATATTATTTTGACAAAGTCATAATATTAATTTATCACCAGTCACGAAAGAATAAACGAGGACCGGACAAGCGCATCTCTATTCTCACAAATAACTGATGTTTGCCCTCCCCGGAAGATATATTAATTAGCCGGAAAATACGATTCACGAAACGCATGATTGTACGTTGACAAATCGTATATTCGTCGGTCCCCGGAGGTATGACGAAACTCTCAAAGCGACAATATACCGTGTCCCGTGTCCCCGTGAGATAATCGATCTGCCGGCGGAATATCAGACGCGAAAGGAAGGGGGATCTTTAGGACCATGTAGATAAGGTCTCGGTTCCGAGAGGTCATGTCTGCCGGATCCACGCTGCATCGTCTATGATTAATACAATCGTGGATGTACTATCTCGTCAGGGATAATAAGGGACGCGGAGTGACACGACGCGCCATGTCGCCCGGTGTCCTACATAGTCAGGCAACGTTTCAGTGAACTCCGACTCGGGCCCAGAGGGGGTCCGACGTCCACTGACACGGACATTTCATTTAAAGCAATACGACTGACGGAATTTGCTGGGTACCTCTTCCGACCGAAGAGTCGCACGATCTCGTGCCGATTTCTATATATTTTTTTCAGATGTGATCAATTCAAGTAGACTAGACTAGATATCGCTGGATCCATTAATGACATTCTCATCTACTAATGAGAAGGAAATAATTTATTGGCGTCGTGCAACAAAATAACAAAGTTGAAACTATATTTTCGAGATTACGACATCTCTCTCATATTTATTAATATTTGATATTTAGTATCTTTTTAATCATCTTAGAAACGATAAATATCAGATATATTTAAGCCAGTTATGGGATTTAAGATTCGAATATGTCAAGTCGTTTGCGAGCATTTTTTTAATCCTCTTCCGTGCGTCTGTAAACGATGGAAACCCGGTTGAATTCGAACCAAACTGCGGTTTAATTTCTTTCGACTGCACAAGGCGATCGTAAAACAACGTCGTAATTCCCTTCCCGTAGCCTCGTCTTAACCCTTCTTCGACCCATCGTACCACCTTGAAGGACACTTCCTCGAATCATAATCGTGGAAAATGGATAGCAATGATTCGATGGAACAGGCGTTAGATAATAATTCATTTATTGTATTAATTGCACGCTCATGTCATATCTTCTTATGGACTGTCTACTGTTAGTACTTCTGACATGGGTTACCGTTATCTAACATTAAAAATGATTGCCGACAAGATTTTTTTCGTAATTTAATTACTTGACGAGCGATTAGTCGCTCGATTTTCTTTCATTCTCATGACAAGTACTTGCGAAAGGCTCTCGCGAACGTGTGGAAACGTCCTCAGACAAAGAGAAGACGAAGAATATAGCGTTGGTACGTCGAATTAATTAATGATTCGCCCATCCTATGCTTAATTAATATACGTGCAAGCACGATTAATTTATCGATACCTCCGATGAGACTTTCCACGGTAATCATCGCTCTCGGGCGTCTTAGGCATTTACAGTCATTATTATCGACGTGTTTATGATAGAAACTTATTTCATTTTCACAAAAAAAACGTATACGTGACATAATGAATAATAATTGCAAAAACGCTCAGCGGTTCAGAATCCGTCGCGACTAATTTGTAATCGAATATAAAATGTTAATTAAATGTTACTTAATTCGGGGTTATTTGCAGCCGATGATATAGTAAATCATTTATCTTATTATTACGTTATTAAACTTTATCAACATATCCCAGACAGCACACAATATCCTATGGATGTCCATATTATGTCCAGAATGCCTATGGACGTTATATGAATATTTATAGGATATTGGTGCTATCGGGGTAGCCACATTGAAATAATGTACATGTGCGTGGAATGATATAAAAAAGATCATGATATTCCTCCAATAAAGACAATGTAATTTTTGTTAGATGACGAGTTGTTGGGATCAATATTAGAACAAGTCAATATTAGAACAAGTGTTACCTTATACGGCTTATACCTTCAAAGGGAAGAGAGAATATCTTTCTTTTTATTCTATCTCTACGGTATTGAGTGTATCAGTTTCGAGATATTCAAATATACTCAGCAATAGATACACACTTACTTGTCTAATTCAACAGGATGCAGCTATACAACGCAAATATTTGCTGTTTGCGAGTCTTGTTGGTTAGCCGTGGCGCTGGATGTGCTGCTTATCGTGGAAAATTATTCTCTACGTTTTACGCACCGGAACATATTAGGGAATACTGCAGCATTCCGTCGACGGAACGAGCCGTGTAAAGCGATTAGAAGCCCAGAGGAGATAAGATTTTCCTATATCGGCGGAAACGAAACGCCGCGCCGGCGTTTCGCGGCGCACGGAGGGATGGCAAAATTGCTTGTCGCTGCATAGTTTCGCGATTATTAATTAATGCGAAGCTATGCGCAGCGCGCGCACGCGGAACGCGCTCGCGGACGTGTGACAAAGTCTACCATCCTCCAAAATAAACTGTCAACATGAAAACCGATGAGGCGCCACGCGACAAATGCTTTTCCCCGACAAAACGACGATGCTTGAAGTGTCGCACGGCTCGACTTGCATCTTGGATTTCTAACTTCTCTTTCTCTCTTTCGCCTCTTTTTCCTCGTTTATTTTGTCCACTCTGCAACGCGCTCACTTATTCGAAAGGCTTAATGAAATATGACGAAAGACCGGGACTTGCTTCTTTTAATACGAACTCTTCAAATACCAGTGGTTTGTAGGATAGGTATATACATCGTCCCTTCCCCCTCTCTCTCTCTCTCTCTCTCTCTCTCTTTATATATATATATATATATATATATATATATATTTAAATAATAATAATTTACCACAAACAAAATTGAATAATCGAAACCTAATACAAAAATTATATAAATTATTTGAAAATCTGCTTAGTATATAAAGAATTATCTCTTAAGTTTCAATACTTTTAAAATGAAAAATCAAATCAAGAATGTATGAAAAGCTTTTTCCTACTTATTTAAATTCTTGCAATTAAAGAGTCATCGGAATTCCTTTACATTTAACATACAAATATGCTTGTAATTAAGTTCACAGTTAATTTCCGTAACAAGTTCGACTCAAAATTCATCACGGAATACATCCTCGCTACTGACTCTTTTCAAGCGCATCCTACATACGATGACTGTTTCTCTCTTACAGGGCGATGACGCCCAAAGCGCCGTGGGGTTCAACGCGTATTCACTCCCTCCTTCGCCTCTCTTCGTTCGTCTTGCGCCGGCACATACGGCGGCTCTTATCTCGTACGCGTATCATTACTCAATGACGAATGCCTCCGCCGGCGAAAAAATCATTAAGAACGCTCATCCATTATGGCAGCCGTGAAAGAGTCCCTGTGGCCGCCGCCGTTGCAGCCACAGCCGCGGCAACACCTCCGGTTTTAGTGGCCGCGGTGGTCGGGATATCTTTCTTTCCGTGATAGCCACGCCCGCGGTCTTCGACATGAGTGAGAATCGATAGTCGTAAGATCGTTGGGAAATGATCCCTGGTGGCCGGTACGTCTTTCTAGTTGCTTTCGAATCGACGTGTCCAAGGGAGAATAGCTCGAGTTATGTCAAAGCTGTTCCTTTCTTAGAAATTGGTTAGAAAGAAGTGTTCTCCCAATGTTTTATGGAGAGAATTTATTTGAGAAATAGTCAGTATATTTCTTGAAAAAGTTTCTATATGTCATGTAGACGTATTAATTTTAGAAAATCTTTTTTGTATGTAAGATAAATGAAAAATTTCATAGGTATTGAAGAATATATACTTTTGAATTAATTTTATGAGTATTATTAATTTAATAATGTATCTATTATATTACAAATCTTACTTAATAAAATAATTATTTTTTTCTGTCAAGCTCAATTGTACATTCATGATTTATCCTCTTTGGTTTTAAACATATATTGCAGTAGTCAAGTAAAAATTCTTTCTCCTTAATTAATTATCATTGACGTGTCTGCATATATTTACGATGTAATAATGTCGAACTTTGTCCAGGCCACGCTTTACGGGCACTGTAAAGTAATTAACACGGTGCGTTGAGGCGGCTAGGAAAAATAATTATCCGAGAGCACCTTTAAGCGTGTAAACACGCAGCTGGTGGCTCAAGCGGTTTGTACGCGTCGGCTCGGGTTGCGTGGAAAGCTTTGACGTTAATGAATAGTGGTAAACCGATCCGGAAATAATGATCCTCAAAATAGACCGCTTGTCCGGATATATCTGATACTTTTCACTCGTCATAACGGGAATCGCTTATTTTCAAACACCTTGGATCATTTATCATCTATCCACGATAGCATCCAGATACCGATCTTTGGTAAAGAGTAAACTTGTTAAATAATATGATTATTCTCAGCAAAAATCATATCTACGTGAATTTATATATTATAAATTTAATCAAATGCTCGCCAAATAAATTGTACGTTTAATAATGTAAGCATTAAAGGGTGATTCATAGTTAACACTATAATTACAGTTAAAGGCATTCTAAACGTGAAATTATCGGAGCTCTTCATTTAATCGTTGCTTCGAAAAGATTCTCGAAGTAATCCCGGAGTTAAATCTCCCGGCAGATATATCGTGCGCTGAACGCGAGCCTCGCTTCAGGGTTAACACATTCCAGGGAACAAAAAGGGGGAAAAGGGTTCCCGAAAACGCTCCTCGTCGTCGTCGTACGGGGCGTTTGGGGCCCGGCTCAAAAGGGCCCTCACGTACCAAAGTCATGAGATGAGACGCGTAAAAGATGAGAAGTCGGGGGCGTGGCGCGTAGTCCTCTTTCTTCCTCCCTCTTTCTCTCTCTCTCTTCTTTTCTTTTCCTTCCGACGAGTTTCTCTCCTGTATCTGTGGCGGCGGTGTGCGCGGTGAATTCGCGGTTATAAAGCCGCGGTAAATCATTAACGGGCCTCTGCTCTCTCGTACCTTCAAACTTTCGCGTCTTTTCGCTTATTTTCTTATTAAAGTCGCCGGCGCGCGATGGCTTAGTCTCCGGCTGAGGTGGAGAGTTCCATCGGGTGAATATAATCTTTTTATCTGCAATCGCGGACGAATGATGGCGCGAGAACAATTTGCGCTTTTTCTCGTAGCCGAATAATTCCCGCCTAATTTAACGTCGATAAAATTCCAATTGTTATGCACGTATAATATCATAATGCACACATCAATCTGTAATACGAGCAACACTGATCATTCCATTATTACCATCGTTCCATTAATGAAAGCTTTTTTAATAAATCAGAATAAATTTTTGTCAAAATACGATACATGGATTATGATGTTGTTAAACCGAAGGAAATGTTATCTTATAAATTAAAAAATTAACTCGAAAAGTTTTAAATAGAATATCAGACACGAGAATATCACGCGAGTAAGAGCATTTCGATGGGATAAACCCTGTGTTTTATTTGGTTCTTAGCTGCTTTGGAAACATTAACCGTCATCTATACCTGCGCATGCGAGCTAAGGAATCATTACGTCAGCACTCGCATGTGCACACGCCTCGCTTATGCGAACGCGAGACATTTATATGCCGCATCTCGTTCGTGTAATTGTCGCTCGCTCAGCGAGCGCGTTTAATGAGCCGCGTCGGATAGGCGCTCCCAAGGAAAGGAACGAGCGACGTTTGCATTCCACCGGCTCGCACCGAGTTTCCTCCAAAAAAATTCATCAGCGCAAACAAGATGGCATACCGTCGCCATCGGGTGTCTGGCCGAATCGTGCGGTACGTGCGGTGCACACACACGTAGGATGCACGGCCGCGCGTGTATACGGCTGTATGCACGTACGACGCGACCGTGATGTATAAGGTGTTGCGGGTAAACGGTCAACAAACTGGCCGGGAGCCGAGGATAAATGAACGAAATTTCGGCACCTGTGGTATGCCCGCTGATGCGCCTCGATTCATATGTATACAAGCGTGCTCGTTCGTACACGCAAGCTCGGCCGCAGCGTTTACACGTGTACCGTTTCTCCTTTCCTCTTGAGAAGGAGAGACGGGAGAGGATAGAGAGAAAGAGAGAAACGGAGATAGGGACAAGGACACGTCGAGTGCGTTAAGTAGCGCGGCTCGTTAATTAAGCGATTACATCACTCTTGCGGAGTTCGTTTTCGGCGTGAAATATCGCGCGGTGCGAATGCACAACGAGCGAGCGCTCTCTATCTCGTCCTTCGGCGCCGCAATCCCGACCCTTTCGCGCCGGATTAAATTGAGAAATATGTCGCGTGGCATAAAAAATAATTGGAGCGATCTCTCTCCGGGCCGTGAACGCGCGGCTGATGGGATCGGCTGAATTCCTCCGGGAACGAATCGGCGACGTATGAGCGCGCGATCTTCGTGGATATCAGATCAGATCAGATCCGTGTGAGTCGTAGAATTTCAACTAAGAAACTTGATGTGAAATTAAAGGATAGTAGCCCCCTACATTTTTCAAACCCGCATGATCACGATTGAAAAATTTCGAGACCCGCGCGCACGGTCCCTCTGTAGCATTTGAATATATCTCAAACAGTCACAAGCTACGCGTTATCTCGATTAGTAAATCCCGTATGAGGTTGTTTTTACGCATAGAAGATGCATGAGGCGCGCGGCGCATATACACACGGATCCCGCCTGTGTGTCATCCTATAATCTTCCAATTTTCTACCACGCCGATTAAAAATATTAACCGCCATGCACCGGTGTCCTGTTCTCTTTTATTTATCGGACGTGGCCCGCGCGCGTAAATAAGAACAAATAATGGGCGACATCATGCCGCTTCGAAATTCCGCCCAGTCTCTTATCGCAAACGGACCGTGTCCGGAGGTACCAATTGCATCCATTATCGCGTCGCGCGCGCCGATTCGTCGCAAACTGACAAGAGGAAGGCGTCGTGGCACCTCGAACGATCCGTCAGTCAAGCAAGCGGGCACGCACTTAAACACGCAGGCACGCGAAAACGCGTGGACCGTTTGCCGATAGCGAACTAATGTAAAAGATACCAAACGTCGCCGGGTTGTCCATGTTGAGTAAATCGTGTATATATTCCGCCTGGTCATTTTTCTGGGCTGCCTCTGGTTCTTAAAGCGAATTTGCACGGTTTACTTCTAATGATCATCCTAAAATGACTTAGTGTCGATACGTCAAGTGACGTATCGACAAAAGTGAATTATTGAAAGCAGAAAAGACCCTTTCACACAAATGAAGACATAAGGGTAACTATATAAATGTCAAAAATAAAAGTTTCAGATCAAGTTGTCTTTCTCGACAATATGTCTACTGACGTGACTTCTATATAAATACGAAATTCTACTGAGTCATTCACAACGAAGCGCTTCTCATATACTTTATTTTTGCTGACTGATCATTGTAGTGTGCGCCTGAAAAATAAAGATCCTCTTTTCATCGTCAAGAACGGACGATCATTTTTGTGGAAACAGGTTCCACTTTTCTTTTGATGAATCTCTTTCAGTCGACCGAAAGAAAACCGTGTAAATTCGCCTTTACCGATTCTCTTTCTCTCTCACCCCGCGTCTCCCTTGTCAGCCGGTTACCAGGCTCGACATTCAGGCTGACGTTCAGACCGAGGTGCGCTTGGTGGAAGGACGAGGTGCCTGCACGAGAAAGCGAGCGGAAGATCCGTATCGCGATCTTGTTGGGTCGAATGAAGAAATGTAAATGCCAATTAAACATTTTATTGATACGCTTATGTCGTGTACCCGCGTCTGTTTTCTTTTGCCCACATTCAACCGGCGATTGCGTCCGAACGGACTTCTTCTTGCGGGCGCGCACGTGTTTGTATCGTTGAGTAACGCGAGGGAGGGGAGAGAGGAGGGTTTTGCCTCCTCGAGAGGACCTAATCCACCCGTCGTTCGCGGTTAATGCCTGCGGGAGATCGCGAAATCGAGATAGAATCGATCGCGTCCGGTCGACGCGGGCGCTAATCGTGCGAAAACGATGGGGCTCTTAATCGGCGTGTCGACGGCGAACGATACGAATATAATCCGGTGAGGATCGCGAAAAAGCGCGACGATCAACGAGTAATGTTGCCGCATTATTCGCGCGACGCTGCGACTCGGAGCGGCCGATATGTTCCAATTTAGATACCGATCGACAGACGAGATTGGTTCGTTAACGAGTGTTATGGATTTACGCACGGTCAATAATGTTCTTTATGTACACAGTATACACAGTGTAGCGTGGAAAATATATGTGACGAGATGACTGGATAGGATAATATGCAACGAAGCTGAAGCTCTTATATTAACAATTAAGATCTATTCCTCGCGAAAATTACATCACGTTGAGGAGCTCTCATGCGTTTTATATTAAAAATAATTCCGTACTTTTTTTTTCTCTTTGAAGCGATTCTTATAAATTTTGGCGTAAACGAGTTTCGCATCTACGCCTTAAATACGCTTCGCTGAGTGATTCTTGCGCGCAGGCTGTAATAATGGGGTTCTACCCTCCGTCAAACGGACAGACGTGATAATTTCATTTTCCTCACCCACGCATGAGGAGTGGGACGTGTCGGAGGTGTTAAGCGAACCTAATAATTCTATAGAGAATCAGAAACGCCGTGAGTGCGATAAGCACGCAACGCCCCGGCGACCAAACGCGGCTCGTGTGCAACAAAGTGATGGCGCATTGCTTTTTCATCATAGAAATACCATCGCGTTATCGAGAAGTACTTAGATGCGCGTGTAACGTGTCAGTCAAGAAACAGCGCGAGTTGTCCGTAATAATAACGTAACAACGAAGAATCCGTAACAATGCCGAAGTGGCGGCGGCGGCTGCGGCGGCGGCTTACTATAATTGGAGGATGAACTTTCTGCAGGATAATTAGACGTTGCCACCTCGAGTAACCACGGGGATGCAGAATGGTGCGAGAACTCGAATGGCAGGCGCGCGTATACGTGCACATTTCGAGCGTGTACGTGCAAATGAAACCACTGTGCGCGTAGTCGCGGAGGCGAGCAATATCGGTCGTCAACTAAAAGGGCATCGCTGGGTAAGCTTCTTCGTTTCCATCCCTTCCCCTTTGAGGGTGCTACGCGGAAAGAAAGCCAGACGGACTTTCGCGAGTCCGGGCCCCTGGAGGCGCGGACTTAAGGCCTTTTCGCACCGGTGCCTACGTAGCGGGTAATATGACTTATACTGCTTTTCCCGCCCACCATAGAATAATTGCGTCCGGCACGCCCTTTTTCGCGAAGAGCTACCGCGCATACGTCCCGAAACGTTTCAATTGGCGAATTTCGCGGGACCGTCGTGTCCCAATATTCTCTGAATTTTATTTTACTCGCGATGTACTTGCCAAATCTATTTAATAATAATTATCACGAATAATTTAGAGACGTTTATCAAATCTTATCTTTTAATTTTGATGAGCGAGATATTAGGAAAATTATTGACTTGCAAGAAAACAGTTAATTCTCTTATTTTTTCATCATTTAATATTAAGTCTATAATATGATGATCTATAATAAGTTCATTAGTAATTGTCAGAAAGTGACAAATCTATGTTAATATCTATTTAAATGCAGATTGTAAGATCATATACCTCATTTCAATAAATTAATGGATATTAAATTTGTATTTATTTTTATATAACGTGAGGGGACATAAAGATACAAAATTGATATCTCTATATGTCATATGTATTACCGAAAAGTAGAACAGTACGCCAGAGATCAGACTTTATCGGGCATAATTGAGACGTATCGTACACATCCTGGTGAGATTTTCGGAATTTACTCTCAGCATCGGCGTTGCAGCGTGATAAATGCGCCCGTGTATTACAACCAAATACTCGATCTAGATATAAGCCTTTCTTTCGCGTCAGCAAAAGACCGCCGTACACTCGGCGCGCGCGTATACTCTCCGTGGACTCCGTGTGTGCGACATGACGCATTATATATGTTGCACAGAGCCGGTCGAGAGTTAACCAAAATCGCTGTTTTTATTTTTGTATTAGCAAAAGCCCATAAATATCTGTTAAGGTGTTAAGTTACCCGTGGTACACGTAGAGTTTTATTTCACGGCCTCGTGATACACGCCCGTGTGCTTGAAAAGGCACAGTATGTGCATGTATATGTGCGTGTGCGTGTGGCGTCACGATGTAGATATATATCGTCCGCTAATCTGCAGTGGCATCGGTAGCCTGGAAAGTCGATTCGTATAGACTCGTAATTCGTCGCGCTCGAGATAAGTAACACTTGAAAGAACATTATCGAGTGCACTCCCGATGGTCAAGAGAGCATTTCCGATTACCGAGAGAATCATCGGTTAGAGCAATTTGAAAGCTTAATGTTTCGCTTAACGTTTTCTTCCTTTTCTAATTTACCGTACTATAAAAAATATGTATCAGAAAGATAATACAGATTATGTCCATAAATTATTTCCAAATTCAGATCCATTGGCATTCGGCAGCTGCAGGTGGCCATAACTAAACGACTCTCGGTGACCGCTGGGTGTATTTAACGACATCGAAATCGCATTCATAAAATCAAAACCACGAGGGAATCGCAAAGTTGTTTGGAACACTTCCTCCCCGCAACACGTGAATCCGACGGATTCGGTAAACGGATACCAGGCGGATCTCCTCCGCTCACCGCCATATAGTCCCGCGATTATCTTTGCTTTCCTGCCATAGATCTCTCGTCGTGGCAACCGTCCCGCACCGTTATCTGTGATGCTCTGTTATCTTGTATCATCTAGCCACGGCGTATCGCTCTAAAGGTTACGAGCTCGCGAAGCGGGTGCGCGCTTCTAACGCTATGAACCCGCAGCTAGATGCTATCGTTGCTGCTATGATTATTATTACGATCATTGCGCTACCGTAACATGCCGCGGTGAATTGTTTTTATCGGTAAACCGCCACCGTGTTGGTTTGCCACCGCGAAACAAATCCGCTCCGCACCGCGAGAAAAATACCCGCACCGACGGCGCTCCTTTTGATAAACCGCATAATATTTCGCTATATACACTTTGTATTATATAAAATACAAGCTGCGATTTCTTATTACAGATTGTTTATGGCTTATATACATGCTACGATAATAACGAAAGTATTAAACGTATAAAATCACTAACGTCGCCGTTGATTAAACGACAGTGTCTGTTTAAGTAGCTACAAATTTTTACTACCATCATCTCGGATATGCAAATGAGCAGTAAAACTACATGCAATGGCACGTCGCAATAGCAAAATGTTGAAAAACAATCGCGCGCAACTGCAAAGTGAAATGACAAATTTTTTCACTCATATTATCTGTGTACCATCGTTTACTTTCACTTTTACGTCACGCATTTCTCGGCCATTACGGCAATGCTTGTGCATGAGAATTATTATTAACGCGTACGTTAAAGAACATAGATGGAATTCAACGATAGAAGGTTCCAAACAGCGGCGCATTCGCAAGATTAGAAAGAGAAATAGGTCGTTATATGACAACGCAAGCATGCGAGACGTCTGCTGTCTTTTGCGATTTCCCCCTTATCTCTGGAGTGTACCCTTCCGTTCTTGCAAAAGACGTGGGACCACGTATTATATTTACCCACGTATCTGTGACGCCGGCTGAAAAATGTCCATTGAATCTCCCTGGAGTTGTCGGTGCGAGCGAGAGAGAACGAAGGATGAGGGAACGAAGACAGGCGAAATCGGGGTGAAGAAACGGTGCACGGGCCGAAGGCAAAACAATTGATAGCTAACCGTCACGAGTATACACCGGAGCGGAGCGCGACGGAGACGTCCCCGTGAACACGCGCGTCGCTTTGTGGGGTGTCTCACGACCGTGAACGGGCCATGACCTCGGCCGGGGTGCTCGGCCGCGAGAAAAAGGCCCGCCCGATGGATATCTTAATGCCGCTGTGTGTATGCGTGTTCGGTATGTCGCGGTTCATCGCAGACTCGAATCGAAGCCGCGCGGACCGCTGCAGCGGCGACGGCGTTGCACCGCGCCGCGCCGGTATGGAAATGCAGTCTCGGGCAGGGTCACGGCGCTTCTCGGCGATGACTCGAATCGAGGCGCTTAGAGCGTTCGAGGAATGCGAAACGCAGCCCAAGAGCCCCGCGGAGAAAATGGGAGAGAAAGAGAAGGCGAAGGGAGCGAGAAACAGAGAGAGCGAGAGAGATGCTTGCTTTGCCGTGCAAGCCAGGCGTCGCGAGAGAGATTTCCTCAGCTTAGCCGGTTAGCGGTTAAGAAAACCGCTCGGGACTCGGGACGTCATAGTGCCGTTGCGATCTCCAACGTGGTCGACGAACGAACGTTATACGGTGCAGTCATGGATATGGAAATGCACTCGCGGGAGGTTACGGTACCTCGTCGGAATCGTGCCTCGGAATGGGAGTCTTCGGGGGTCGGTGATATGCGGAGTCGGGGCTACGAGTCGAAGACACACGATACATGACGTCGCCGCCCGGGTCGAAACAGTTAGTCCTCTGGGGCTCGACAGTCTCATCGTTGAAACCGCGCGGCTGTTTGAAGTCCTGGTTCGTGCGGTGTGCGGTACCATCGATCGAAAAAGGATTTCAAACAGGTAGTCCCGCCGAGTCTTTTTGAAGTTCCGGCGTGTACCGATCCCGGTCAGTTCCGAGACAGAACTTTATTCAAAGGCGAACTTCACGAGAGCGGCTCTCGCAAACGTGAAAGCGACGGTGCCCCGAAGGGGTTAAATATCGCGCTGCGTTCATGTTTTCAGTACGCCGCGTACAACGATTTATCCGCGATCGCTCTTTCACTCCGCCGCACACACAGGCGCGATTCTTATCACGGCCGCGTAGTTGATTTTTTCCTATCTATCACCCGCGGTTTTAAACTCTTTTTCAAACCACCGCCGCTCCCGAATGCGTTATTATCGCTACGATCTCGATCAGATTGCCGCCGTCCTTGATCTTACTGCGCGCGCGCGCTCTCTCTCTCTCCATTCTCTTCTTTCGCTCCTTCCTCTCCTTTTCTCTTCCCTCGCTTTCCCATCCTCTCTTGCCCTCTCTCATCCGTTCTCTCGCAGGCAGACTAAATATCGGCACGGGACTTAGAGTGCCGGCCGCGCCGAACGCGCGCTCGAACGAATCGATGAAAAATAATACTTGTCCCGGTCCGGTTGCCAAGATCGTAAACGCACCGCGAATATATAGCGTATGGCGTATAGGAAAGCGTCGGTCCTCATGGATCTATGGCAAGACGACAGAGAGTGTATATAACGCGGGGTGTATATTCCAGCACCCCGGTCACGGGTCCTACGGCTGTGGCGAAAGCGAACGAGAGAAAGAGAAAACGAACTTGGTCTCAGCGACGCCGGCACGCGGCTTGGTTTATAGCCGCGCGTCCGATGACAATGTCCATGCGGCTTTAAATCTCCCCCTTTTGCCCCCATCATCGCGCGAACCCGGTCACGGCGGTTCCCTTTTTCATCCTTCTTTTTTACCTTTGCATTATATCATATTCCATTCCTTCCGTCGTACGTTCCCGAGTGTTGCGTCGCGCTCCGCCCTCTTCGCCTTCTTTACCTTCACCCTTTCCTTTCCCTTCTCCTTTTCTTTCTCTTCTCGTCTGTGTCGACCTTCTATTTATTTTTCCGTCTCTTTGCTCTTAACTTTATACGTGCCGGTGTCTCCTCTCGACGCGGAGAAAGTACGCGTATAACTCGCGACACAAACAGCTACGGGGATGCGCTGACGTGGAGAACGTATGTTTTTATGTACTGATAACTGACAGAGAGTATCTCGGCGCGAGAAGCTGGCACCGATTTGCCGTGTGAGTTCTCCGAGTATCCTCAATTAATCTGGTTTTCAAAAGCGGAATTTTGCAGGACTTACTTTTTATCATCGTAAACACCGAAGAAAATACGATGATATACGTTCCAGATGTTACGTCTTTATTGCTATTAAATCTTTATATATTACACCATATATTACGCTTTCTTTAAGTTATTTTTTACGCCTCGTTATCGCTCAGGAATGATTTCTAGCCGCGTCTACTCATTTCTCATCTGATTATAGCGTACAACCGAAATACCGTACGTTACTCAGGACTGCGAGACATCACGCGGTGAAATGTTTTTTGAAAAAAATTTCAAAGGTTTAAAACGACTTGACATTACGAGCCGCAGCCAATGAGTACGCCCGATTTGCGATCCCGTTTCGCGCGATCGCGAAGGAAGATGACGAGAAGCTCCCGACTAAGCCAGACGATCGCGACTTTCCAGGAAAATCGGATTTCTTCCACGCCGTGAATCACTCCTTCGCTCGTGCGGGAGGTGTCCCTTTGCCACCCTTCGCGTTGTTCGTGCCACCATCGCATCCTCGTCTCGCGACGAGGCCCGGTCGCGTAGCGCTTTACGATCACGACCCGTTAATTCAACGATCCCGATGCAGTGCTCGGCGAAGAGATTTACGATGATGCTTTGGAGTTTTGCCCTATGCCTATGAACTCGCGCTCGCTATCCGTCTTACTCCTTTACCAACACGCGTCCCTCTTCGCCAGCATCTTCCGTCGATCCCGCGCGGGCACGTCTTCCTTTTCTTCTCCCCTGCTTCACGCGCGTCCTACGACAGCTCGTTGTGTGAATCGATGGCCTCCTCACTCTAGTATGACAAATGTTATCCCCGACAGTAAATGTCGCTAGTTTAGGTGCGATGATTCACGGCCCCGTGGACATAAGCCGGTACGGAGCTCTTCAGAAGGGACCCGCGGGCTTACTTTATTTGCGGCTTAATTTTATGTGCTCCTCCACGAGGGAGGGTTCCTCGTTTTGTGCCCGGACTCGTGGCAGTCGTGGCTCGTGTCCGTTCCTCTCGGTGTGAGATTCTGCAGCTGGAGATTCGCTCGCACAGGTCACGTCGTCAGCCTCGCGTTGTGACCGACGTACGGTGAACCCGAAGAATTCGATGTACATACTGTGTGACACACGCGAGAAGAACGTTTCATCGACGAGTTCCTCGCCGCGCCCGAGGTCGTCGATGCCGTGGTTTATTACCGTGAAATTGACAAGCGGACCTGACGAAGCATCTGTCGATAATACGACGCAAGTATGCGCGTCACTGAGCAGTGATGGTACCGCGGATCTCTTTAAAATTTAATTGCTTCCGCGAAGCTTCTTATTTTTATATGTAATCCCATATTCGATGTTGATTTTCTCTTGACAAGACCTATCAAAATTGTTTGTATTATCTATAACTTTGAAGGAAATATGCATAAAATTTTTAGAATAAATGTAATTTTCAATAACAGTCATATTATTGACATTGGCAATATTTTGATTTAATTACACGGATATTTTTAATGTTGAATATTAAGATAAATTAAATGAAAATGGTCATTAATTGAGGACAATTAGAGAGATAGCAGTGTCCAGTAGAAATACCACTAAAAGTGGAGGCGACTTTATCGTTACAGCGTGACTGAATTTCGTAACCGGTAAACGAGCAATAATCCCAATGATTGGCGCAAACTTGCCTTTGTATGCAATAAATGCAGATTTAGTGAGTTAAGAGACTACCGGTTTTTTTTTTTTTCAATAAAATTTACCGATACCAATACGTTTAATCGTTTTTGACAAAGAACATTTCTTTCTTGAAGAAATGCACTTAAATGCATCATACTTTCGGTATTTTCACTTTAAATATTAATGTTGCACGTTAAATGGATACGGAATACTCTTGCTGAATTACGATGTTTCTACCGTGGACAACAGAAATATTTCTGCGGCGGCTGTGTATCGCGCGTCTTGACCTCCGCGGGGAAAGGAAAGGGACCTATGGAAAGAGCATCGATTGGCGCGCGTTCACGTGCACAAGAAGGAAAGCCGCCGTGGCCATAAAATAAGCGCATGGTTGGAATTATATGGAAGTGCGTGTCGTATTTATGGTATGCCCAGCTAGAACTATAACTCAAGACATCGCACGTATGTTCGAGTCGGCTGTAAATGATCGTCGGGGTCAAAATCGGCGATAATTTACGGTTACTTCGGGATTTTTCGACCGGCACGCCGGTCAATCTATCTCGTCGACAACGATAAGCGGCGTCGCGGAATCTAATCAAGGAAGGGAGAGGAAGAAAAGAGAAAGAGAGAGATATTAAAGAGAGACTGCTCGCTGATTAGTCATTGAAGCACCGACTGGCTGAACATCGACGCGGCGGCGGCGAGAAGAACTTTGGAATCCTCGAGCTGGGCCCGCACAAAGAGCCTCGAGTTAGAAACGGGTAGTCTACGTGGCATTTCACGTTAATCCGCGGATACGTCACACACGTGACTGTAATCTCATCGCGAAACGACGCGGGTATTGTGCCGTTGGCGAGCTAGAGAAATAAGTGCATTGAGGAATGCCTCGCGCTTTGAAGCATCCGCGTTTTTCAGGCGGCGTCTTAAGTGACGTATAATCAGGAACGCGATTCTCGGCGTTTCTCGCTACGGCGGAATTCTATGTCTGACGTTTTGCGCTGAGCTTACGTCTTTTCGGGTACGTGAAACGGTTGCGTGACACACAGTATTAGACGTCACCTCGTTATCCGGAGGTACGCCCACTGCGAGGTACACGCTACAACGTAATGCTGCGTCGTCATGAATCCTACTCTCGCTATATACGTAACGAAAGCGTATTGTGCGACGTGCAAAACTTTTCAGATATTTAAACTAACGTTTATCCCTTTACGAATAGCAGCTTCGCACCGGCATATCGCTCGTTACTTGTGTTTAAGTTATAGATAAACTAATCTTTATCTTCTACCAGACGTTTGAATTTGGCATTCATTCTGCATGTAACGCGAGAATGGTTAACTGTTGGAAATTATCTCGTCGAACTGTGTCAAGATAGAACAAGGGATCCGATTGGATGTACGTTGATTGAGTAGCGGCGTTGTTGCCACTGTGCAGAGAACTTTCACAGACACCAGTTTCGCGAAACTAGTTCGAGAAACTTTGAGCGCGAAGTACGTCTCGAAGGCGTATACAAAAGGCTGGAACTAGTAATACAATCCTATCTCGCACTTCGCCTTAATTATGTGACACACACTCTTAAGTGACAATTGAATTGTCGAAAGCTTCGACGCGCTTCTCTCGCGACTGAATCTAAAGCGAGAGTGTCGACAAGGGTACCCCGCAGAATTGGTCGAACTCTTCACGTCGACAATTTTATTCTACATTTTTCTCCTAGATATCGCGTATGAGATGAAACGTCACGCGTGTCCGTCGTACAATGTCACTCCTCGCGACATTTTACGCGCACAATGCGAGGGAGATGCGACAATACCTCTTGTTTGCTAATTGGACATTGAGGCATTTTTGTCGCGAGCGTTTCAGCCCTATGACTAGGTAACTTCAAGTACTAATACGCGAGCACAAAACCACCCACGTTTATAGAAACGAAATCCGACTACGTGCGTCGGTTCATAAGCGGGATCTCTCGAGTTATTATCTCCTCTCTCTCTTTCTCTCTGGACTCGTCGACCAAGAAAGCACCGTGAAAGATCGGACACTTCCTGCTATGTCTCGCCTTTGAAGGCACGGCTAGTCCGCGCGAAGTTATCGAATGATTCAATATCTCGCTGATACCTCGCCTAAGCCGGCTCTAATCGCAATCACGCGTGAGCATCCGAAGGAACCGATGAGCTATCGTCACTGAAGCTAATTGAAAATGCGGAGACTTTAAGCCGCCGTCTATTATTCTCGCAAAAGGATACTCTGCGACCAGCTAAGCGCGAAGAAGCAATTAAAATGTGAGGCAAAACGTTATGTATAATTGGATAAATATTCGGTGGAATAAAAATTGGAAACAGTGCGATTGTCTCCGAAACTATTTATTATATGCAGAATTTTTAGAAATAATAAAAAGAAACAAGACGTATTGTAAATTATACAGATAAAAATTTTCTGGTATCTTAACTTAATGAAAATAGTTGCAGAAATTATTAAAAACGTTTAACG
Source organism: Temnothorax americanus (assembly GCF_048541705.1). Taxonomy (NCBI): domain Eukaryota; kingdom Metazoa; phylum Arthropoda; class Insecta; order Hymenoptera; family Formicidae; genus Temnothorax; species Temnothorax americanus. Next base: position 2,163,125 of record NW_027509792.1, read on the forward strand.
TTTTAGATGTTTCAGATGTCTCAGTCGTCGAGAATTTCTACAAGATATATAAATCTCATATATTCTTTTATACTGTACATATCTGTCTGACGTAATGATTTGAAAAGTAACAATTGAAGAGAGATGAATGCAATAACATTTTCTTTTTCGAAATAAAATGACGGCCGAACAACAAGAATCAGAGTGAATGCAAATCATTCGGCGTCGCTGCCTTCTTTTTGACCGCCATATAAGAACGGGCGCATTGTTCTTCTCGAGGTGTTATTACCACCCATGGCAGACATGACTCAGGAGGAGGCGAATTAACAATAAATAATAATGATAATAAAATGTCGGGGAATACTGCAGCCTCATTATTAACCTAAGTATTGATTGTGAGACCGGGACTGGCGATCACAAACGATAAGGCTCCTCTCTCGCTTATTTCTTCCTGGAAGGGTCCTCGGTATCCCGCGCTCGGGCTATTCCCTTATGATATTCCCTTAGGGCCTGGCCAGGGCCAGCCACCCAACGGTGGCTCCGACAGAACGAAATCTCGATTCCTCTACGTCAAGCCGCGCAGTCGGGGTTAACGTGGCGACCTGCCGCCACCTTTCTTCGGCTTTATTAATACGCGGTAGGTGGCCACCGGGACAATAATCGCCCGTGATTACCGTCGAAGACCTTAGAAATAATGCCGCATATAGTGATATACAACAGGAAGGAATCCCGCCTTGCGTTATATCCTATATATAGAAAAACGGGAACGTAATTTTCCGTTATGGGATGGAGGAACGACAGGAATACTCGCGAGAAGTTTCGAATGGCAAATGAAATGTTTCGTTGAAGGGATAACGTTATAAAATGTGGCGACATTAAGCTTAATCGCGCCGGGAACAGGAGCGAGACCCGTAAGAATACTTTAATACTATATTGCTCATCATTTTGTTGATATTTAAAACAATATTATTGTCTATATACGTATATAACGCAGTGCTGTTTAAATTTTCTTTATTAAATTTATTGCCGAACAAGGGGTTAATTGGATAGGCTGTAGATTGTTTCTTTGTGTATAATCGTGGTGAATAACAGAATCGCAATAGGCGACTCTAACGGTCGATTTTCCACGCTGTCGGATCGCGAGCGATTCCCCTCATGTGCAATAAAGCGTGCAAATATCTGGTTCTGTCCGATGTTTCGGCCAGCTCCTTTTTCAGACGTTTGCGCCTTTCTTTCGCGAATCCCCCTTTCCCCGAGGTAACCAGGAATAAGAAAGTGCGTTGGACCAGACGAGACGGCACAGGAGAACAAATTCGTACTTGTACCTGCGTACGACAGAGATAGAAAGAAAGAAAAAAAAGAAAAAGAGAGAGAGAGAGAACAGCAAAGACTCGCGGGAAGAAACGCGAGGAAGGGAGGAAGATGGATAAAGAGAGGACGAAAGGCGTTCGAATGAGAGGTCTCGAAAGAAACCAATTGGAGTCGAAGGGTTTAAAAAAGGAGGACGCGCGGAGGAAGAACGAACTGATAGAAAAGAAGGAGCGGCGAAGGAAGAGGTGATAAATGGGAATGAGGATTGCTTGGCAAAGTGCGAATGGCCCGCGAGCGAGGATATAGATGGTAGGATGGATGGATGGACCGGCGGGAGCGTATGGACGGACGGGCATTGCATCGGACACCGCCGCCGCCGCGTTGCGTCTGCACGAAATCCGAATGTATTCAACGTGCAACGTGTGGTGGTTTCTTTTTATCCTTCTCTGTCTCTTCTCTCCGAGACGGGCTAATCCTCCCACCTGTGCGTTTTTACTACCGCACTTGCCTTTTCATACGCGCCTTCTCGCATTATCCCATCGAGTGAGCAGCCAGTCGAGGCTTTTGAGCCGCGGGGGGTTTATTTGTGCTGAATGTTCGCCGTCTACGAGCCTGGTTTTCCATGCGGCGGATGTTGGAAATCGCGAATTTAATCGAGCTGTACACAGAAACGATTATACGAATGGTTTATCTCGTGAGAACGGTCTGAATGGTACCTATTTCGAAAAACGGTGATTTAGATTTTCAGTAACAGATCACATTACGACTGCTTGTATTTATTTAAGATTTACTTGGCTCGGGTTACCTTTTAAAATAGATCATCGTTTTGTACCACCAAAATAGGTTTACCGTTACTTTAGATATTTGAACATATTTTTTGTCGGTACGATACTGTGAGGACAGGAAAAGAAAGGTAGAAAAGTATAATCATGCATCACTTTAAATACTTAAACAAGGCGACAGGCTGTCAGCCCGGCTATTAAAAATGTACTCGGAAATTTATGTTAATCTTCGAGCGAGATGGTATGTGTTATATTTAAATATCTACAGCCTCGCGCGCTCTCTCAACAAATACGGCACATTAATAAAACGCGGACGTCTTACTTGTCGCGTGAACGCGAGGCACCGGCGAAATATCATGCTTCGGGCAATCTGCATACGTTTAAGGCGTCCACACCCGAGTTGTCAGAGGCGGTGCGCGCCAACATACCCCGAGTAAATCGACGGCCATTCAGTACCACGCAAGGGGCCCCGATAGCCCGACATAATCGATTCCTTTATTCGTGCGTGCGGGAAACAAATGGCCGACGCCATTCAGACACAAAGTAGCCCGTGGCCGCAAAATGGCCTCTCCTTCTTCGAGACCCAACTGTCGGGGGATATTAAAATTATGTAAAACGCGGAAGAGACCACCTCGTGCATCGGCACGCAAACAAGATCCTGCGAGAGGGGAGAGGAAGAGTAAGGGGGAATGGGGGAGGAACTCGCGAAAGAGGACTTTCGAAATGGCTTCGTTACCTTAACGAAGCGACTTTTCAACCTTGACATCATTAGCCGATTGTTCGTCTAAATTCAGCCGAGTACTCGCTCGGGTATTTATCTTCCTGGCGCAAGATGTATCGGCCGACCGGGCCGTATAGTAGGCCTCGCGTCTATCATCTGGTGCCGCGACAGAGAGATAGATAGAGGCGGAAAAGAGGTGGACGCGGGAGAAAGAAGCCACCGGTGAGAGCGGGCAGAGAGAAGAGCTTCTCGAATAGAAACGGCCGGGAATTCCCCCCTCGCGGTTCGTTCATCGATCCGATATTCTGTGGATGCGCTCTCGCTCACCGGAGCGAGATACAACCGCGAGCGTTGATTGGTAAAACGAATAATCGAGCGAATCGGGCAATAAGAGACGTATATTTATATCTCTCAGGGACGGACGAGAGAAGATGGACGGACTGACTGACGGACGAACGAAGGAAGGAGCGGCCGGGAAGAGAAGACTACGCCACGAGTACCAATGAATCCGATTGTTCCCCGTGAATCGAATTGTTAATGAATTATGTCGTTACGTGCACCTCAGTTCTGAAGCGATATATACTCGCGTTACTCTCACGTACCCGTGTATGAGAGCGTGTCTCTCGTATCACTCTCTGTCGGCTGCCTTTCGATTCTCGGCGATCGAATTTCGCTCGTCCATCTACTTTCCTATCTTGGGAAACGATTCGTTCGAAACAATGTAGCCGGAATCTCGTCGATTGCAAATAATATCTGTTTGGCGATCGATCGGCGCACACGTGCGTATATACGGGTAATGAATTCGCATCAGTCGATTATGTCACGCGAATTGACGATTCTCATGTCAGTCACGTTCGCAAATGTATACTTATCTGCTAATTGATCAAGTTTTATAACAGAGAAAAGTTTCTAAAAATACATACAGATATTTAACAGTTTAGATAAATCCACGTCATATAACACGAATACTTGACAACTTTAACATCAGCGAAGGTTTCCTTGCCGCTCCCAGTGATGAACATATTACGAACGGTCGCTAAAATGCGAGGCTAATTAATGACGGCCGTCGCGATGCACATTAGCCCTCGAGCAGGAAGCAGAACTTTGAAAAGCCGCACGTGAAGCTCGCGACTCGCGATTTAGAAGCGGCTTGACGGGCACAATGGAAGTCAAACTCCGCTAGTCGTCGTCACAAGCCGCGGGGAAGAGGGGATAGCGTTCCCTCTGACGAAGAACCCAGTATTTATATGGCCAACGGGAGCTCACGCGCGGAGGCAGTTTGTAATTAAAGAAACGGTACATCGATAGAGGTTCGAGATACGATACGAATGCGAGAGAAAGGTGAGGATCTCGATCGGCAGCCGAATTTAAGCGACCGTCCCGACGCGGTTCACGCAATTCCTGTCGACATTATCGATGCGTGGCCGTAAGGTATACTTAAGACGGACAATACCGGTCGTTCAACGGTTCCGCGGAAAAGGCCAATCCGATCTAATCTCCGCGGGTCTTCTATTGGGCCATGGCTGATCGAGTTTCGAGATCTCGTTCTTCGCCCGGACGAGAAGGGCCATTGTCAGCGAGAAAAGCGTTACCTTTTTATCGCGGATATTGGTGTGGTACGTGGCTATTAACCTCATCGATTTCCGGCACAGATAAGTATCGCGCTCCGACGTGTATCACGACGTCTCGAGGCTTTATTGTGTCACACACCTCCGCTCGTTATATTGAGTATTGGAAAAGAATAACAGTTCAAGTGATAGAAACGCGTGACAACCCGATTGTACAATGCGTCCCGCCCATCTGTTTGGTTATTATTATTTGATACACAGACGCGACCAATCAATACTGCACAAAGATATCCACGTAACTATTTATAAAGCGATTCATCGGATTAATGAGAGACGGAATTTCTATTCGAGGCCTCTACATTTCTTCAAGTATTACAAAAAATCTAAAAAGTTGTTCGGTTACGAAAGAAATAGTAAAAACACCTTGCTATATTGCGACAATCTTCGTATAACACGTTTCAGTAGTTTTCACTTTTCTGAAGATTTGATAAATCTTATTCGCTCGATTAGAGGAACAACTCTCCTGGACCTCAGATCGTTAGATCACAGCGCAATACGAATTATTGCCATAGAACGCGTCGAGCACTTTGGCTTTTCGGCGCACGTGAGGGAACTAATCCCAGCTTAAGACCGGCTTATCGGCGGACATAAAGCCGTTGCAGGTCGCGTCCATCTTGACGCGGTAGCCGTCGCATTCAGGTTTCCTCGACTCTTAACCCCGTTGTTGTGTCACATCGCGATAGAGTCATAAAAGGCCGAAGCTAGGCGATGGCGACCGGCCGACCGCGCTTACACATATAGCGGAGTACGTAAAGGGATCTCGTCGGACATCAGGAATGCGGAATGAAGTTCGACTTTACGATCGAGTATATATCACGCTCGCGCGCGCGGCTCAGAAGCCGATTAGTGGGGAATAACTTAATTCACGGATTCAAGACGCGCTCTACTCGCTCGGTGCATCGCACCTTTTCGTTTCCCTGCGGGATATCGCGCCACGTATAGTTTACGTAGCGCGGCGGCGCGGGCGCCCGCGTTTAGAGACTAATTTACGGCGCCCGTGCACGGCTAGTTGCTCCGTCATATTTTATCGGTCGGAAGCGCGTTTGAATTACGATCGGCAAACTTGGATTGCCGTTTCAAACGAGGCGACGCCGACGCCCGGCTATACCTTTCAATCGAAACGCATCGACGCGTCCGTTCCTGAGCGCGCTTTAATTGCATGTCCGAGAGAGAGGACGGCTAACGTAGTTATACGATTTCCAATTTGCTTCCGATCTCTCTCCACGCTCGGCGAATATTTCCTCGGTCGAATAACGCTGCGAAGGGAGCGCATTCAAAGCCGCTCGGGCAAATTGATACTTGGGTTTTTCGCACGATCATCCGCAAGACAAGTGATAATTATAATTATCTGCCGATGATAGGCATCGCCGCTCTCGTCGTACTCGCGCTCATAATGAAGTTAATGATTCAATTTTGATAACGATCGCGTCTTACTTTGTATAGCGGATACAAAAGCGGCTTCTCTTCGAATTCCTTTTTGTATTAAAAATCTAGTTAAATTTCTCCAACGTTGCTATCAACGTACCTGAAAGCCTAAGCGTTATTCGCTTCGCATTATCGCTTCACCGATAGCTCGTCGTTTTTTCGCAGCTTCCGTTCAATAAACCAGCACTTTTCCGACGGTAACGCGAGAATCATATGCTAATAACGGTGCGGGTTTCGTGATTTGGCTCAACGTGTATTTATACGATGCGGCGTAAAGAAGGGATAAAGGGCGAGAGCAGTTCGTCGACGCTATAGAATCAGTCACGGTCGGGCCACGAAGGGGTCCGGTCCGTTCAGGCTCCCGCGAGCTAACGTTTCGCAATATTTATAAGCTGCATTTCAATAATACTATTCCGAGTTCTTTCGCGCGAATATCCGGACTTAGCGTACTCAGCGACCAGCGAGATCTAACGCCGTAGAAATTCAAATGAACATCAGATGACTTTAGACGATGAATTTTCTCATAGATTATCTTGGATGGCCTACAAAGCGCAGTCTATTCGAACGACCGCTGTACTCGACTCGTGCTTTGTTTAAAACTGTAAGTTTTCAATTCCACGTGTCGAAAGCGCGTTAGGGAACAGCGCACCGCGATAATTTATGCTCTCAAAACGCAAATTATACACGCAGCGAGAATGGAAACGTTTAATGTGCAATATGTAACTACGTTACACGATCGCGCTGCGGAACGTGCCTCGAGGATACCGCTGAGATATTTTTGTACATGATTCACTCTCTACGTTGCATCCGGCACCGCGGATACAGAGATGCGCCTGGATATCAGAACCTTGCTACATTGCTAGGAACATGGCTCGATATTAATGCAACACGTTCTGAACGTACCGCGGCCGAATCAATATCTTATATACACGCTATTTGAACATTCGCATTCTGAACTTGTAACGTGAAATTAAATCGGAACCTAATGAAAGAGATCGAGAGGCTTGAATTTACAATCGTCAAGCTACATATGACAGACATTAATGTTAACATGAAGCGATGTGGAAGCGCTAAAAATTCGAGAATGGACTAATTTCTCTTCTCACTTAAACTTTTTTTGAGATATATATATTATTCTCGACCAATGCAAGACTTTTGTATACAAAAACTTAATATACGTATTAAGAAAACGATATTAAGTCGTCACATTTTTCTCGCGATGATTTAATTTCCTTTTATGAAACCATAATTCTTTCTTGATTTATTAAAATCCGACAGTCTCGCTTCCTCTGAGACATAAAAAAATCCAGAATAAAGTAATAAAATAATAAATTACATATTACTTTACTTTATAAATGACTTAAATCTCGATTAAGAGAAAGATAAATTTTATTCTTTAAAGCTCGCTTTAAAAGATTTATAAATCGTGTTATTAAATTTTACGATAGACTTCCGTTTACAATTTTTATACGTTATGCATCTTAATATATGTATATATACAGTTGAATTTATATTTTATATATATTTGTATTCTGATTTTTTAAACGCTCTTTATTACGCGACACATAAAATTATAAATTCTATTTTGTACTTGTGGACACGAGTTGCGGATCGCGAGCTCAAGTTATTACAGCTTTAATATGCAATAATAGTCCATTTATTGAAATTATTTTGAATGCAATAACGTCGAAATATCCGGCACGAATATTGCAAGACGTTAAATATTTTTAAACGACAACGGCTCACGGCCTCGTAACCGCCGCGCGCGGCACGCTTGCTGGGTAAACAAGGTCGCCGCGCGCTCGCGCGCTCTCGGCTCTAGTATCATTCGCGCGACGTCAATCGAAGGGCCAGGTAGCAAGTGCGTGTCGCTCCGCACATCGCGTCGTTATCTCGTATCAAAAGGCGAATATTCCGTATGAGTAACTTGCCGCTCGATATCTCGTACGTGCCCCTCATTAGTTACGACGGCTAATGGTTCGTATAAGCTTACCTGAAACAAATATTTTTCGTGTGATTTATTCGTTGGAAGTAAAAATTGAAACGGAACGGAAAATGTGTGTAATTTATTATTTCTTCACGGTATTTATGCGAATAATTATTTCTTCAACGAGTTTGAGTTCAAATGCGTGGATCGATCGATCGATTGATTAATCGGCGCTATCCATTCTTTCGCAATTTAAATGTACAATAATTTATCTTTTTCGGGTCGAGAACGAAGTGATATACTACATGAAACATATATCGTATGTAATTCGTATGATGAAAAGCCGCGATAAAAGACGATCGTTTATTAATAATTGGTTTGATACGTAAGAAATAGAATAATCGGTATTAAGAATATTTCATAAGGCGATGATTGTTTGACGGCGACGAGTCGGCGGTCGGAGTACGCCGCCGCTCGGCACACACGCTTCTTTCATTTTTTGTGCACAACTCGCCGTCGCGATCTTACCTTGTTGTTTACGTGACGATACTCGAACGGCGCGAGTCGCTCCGCATATTTTCGCAACACGTCTCGAAACGCTACCGCGACACTACTTCGGATCGTCACTAGATTTACGAAGTACCGACATTTTGGCACCGTCACACGTCACACCGACGAACACGTATGCATATTAAGATTTCGCGCACAGAATCAGGTTTGAAAATTGCACTGAAGGGTGCGTTCGGATTCCCGGATGGAGAATCCGAACGCCGCGCCGCCCAAGTCCAAGGTGTAGACAAGTTACACTATGTAATAAGTGCGCACTCTTCGACGCCATTTTGACTTCAAATGCTCAAGCACTGGGGGCGTTATGGATTGCGGGTACGTAAATCTACGTATAGTGACGTTACCTTGGATCATTCAACAAAATGTCGCGAGTACAGAACGAATCGTTTCGGAGTTATACAGCGTAGCGACGTGTTTAATTAGCATGTACGCGGTCCACAACTCCGTATTCTAATGCGATTCAACGTCGGGAGCGTCGAGCGAAACGCCGTGTGCGATTATATTCTGATTATTGCGCGCGATCGCGATTAATCACGCGTTCTCGCGAGTGTTGTGTCAAGTGAATGCGATGAAGCTGACAATCTGGGGGGAGGAAGAAAGCCGAGGAAGGAGCCGAGGAAAGGAGGCATCGGGCGGAGCATCCTGGCGGTAAGTAAATTATTGTTTTTTATACAGCGTGCTTTCAACGTAGCCGGTACCAATTGCGCTGCTATACATCGTTTCGATGTATGACATGTTATTTTTTGCTTTTAACATAATGGATCTGTGTAAAACTGTAATTGTGTGGACATATATAGATGTGCATATATATACATATTGTGAATATAAGAATATGAATTTAACGTCTTGGAACTTGTATATATAATATTGAAATAATTCATAATTTTTATATTAAATGCTTTGTACATTAATATAAGAGATTAAAAAGATTTTTAGAAAGCGTAAGAGAGCATCATAAAGATATAATATTAACAGTTTTATTTAATTAATTTTTATTATTTAATTTTTAATGAATTTTCACATCAAAAATACAGTATAATCGAGGGTATAATGAATTTAATTCTTGAGAGAGTTTATTATTAATGATAAAAGACATGAAATAATACTAACGAGTAAAATACTGATATTTTTATGGAATATAAATCTTTTACCTGCATTTCTTAATGGTATTTATGTCTCGAAAAGATTGGAACAAACTATTTATATATATATGTACACATTTATATGAAATAAAAGTAATATATTCATACAAATACTCATTCTTACAACGTACGAATTGTACCTTAATCTATCCGTTCATGTTACTTTGTTTGCTACTGTTATACATAAACTGCAAATATATACCGAGGAGATTACGCTGCATTACAATATTATTCGATATTTGTAATCGCGATGTAACCGCGAGCGGCTTTGTACTTTGGAATCGATCCTCTGCGTACACACACGCGCGCCCGCGTGTGTATATTTCTCGCTATAGCTTTAATGTGAAATAAAGCCGACGCGCGCAAACGGGGAAAAGATCGAATACGGGCGGAATTTACGGCGAGCGAGATGTGCGTTTTGCACACACGTGGTGCACGAGGCGTATACGAGGTCGGCTCCTTCATACACGCCTTCGCGCGAGATGCGCGAACAAGTGCGAGCGGGATGGCGCACCGCGTCCCGCCTTGAACGTGGGAGATATTCAGGTAGTCCCCCGGCCCGCGAATACGTTAGGCAGATTACGCGCGCGTATTATGATGCCCTATTGTATACAAATACGAATACCCACCGTGCGCTGTATGGGCATAGACACGAAGATAGCTTTGTGCCCGCGGAAATGCACCACCGGCGTTGCGCCACACACGCACACACACAAACGGGCCCCCTCCGGGCTTCTGTTTTACTCCAGGGCGTCCGGAGCTGATCAGGAAAACTGCAAGATTCGTCGAGAAGTTTGAACGAAAAAGCTTTTCCTCGTAGGGAAACAAAAAATAGAAAAATATAAGAGGCTTGTTTTTAATAATGCATTTATGGCATTTATTGGACTTTGAAAGAAGTACAGTTAAAGTTGGCAATTTTATCTACATTTCTCTCAATGCGGAATAAAAATACAAATCACATACATCACTATGTAAAAGCTCTCTTTTTCATGCTCCACGTAAGCAGATTTGCAGTAAAATTACGTAATTTATTGAACTGTCTCATTCGCGATAAATTTGCATTTTCCCATTTCAAGAATATATACAGTTTTACCATATGGATTATATACACGGAATATCAATTTCAGTTTGTAGTAGAAAAATGTGCTTTTATTATGAATATCATTTGTCATCAATTGATATCGCCCGAACGCACGTTAATCATCATCATGTACCGCGCAATTATGCAGCTCTCAAGAGATTTCTGAAAATTATACTCTTCCCTAAATCGACCCCCCCCCCCCACGCTCCTCCTATTTCTTTATTCCAGTACGCGTATGATTCATGCGTATAGGAACCGACCCGTAAATCATCGGAGTGCGCTACCGCTCGTTATAAACTCTCATCTTTCAACTCCTCCGTTTCTTCTTCATCGTCGGCCGTTTCTCTTCCCTCGCTGCGATCCGATCGAAATTTCGAGGGAGTCGTTAAATCATCCGTGGCCCACGGTGTCGATCGGCGCATTTTTCTCTCAACCTTTCGCTTTTTTGTTCCGGACGTTGTGATAGGAAAAATAACGAGATTAAGAAAAAAAACCGAAAAGATGAGTCTAATTAATTGGCATGCGCGTATAAGAAAAAATTAATATATAATGTGATAAAGTTAAATAAAGTATATCTCAAAAACTTTGGAGAGATTATTTTTAAATTTGTTATAAAACATTTTAGTATACATTTACTAACTAAATATAATTAACATTTAATTTAGTGGCTACGGTAAAAAATTAGCGATGATAGAAAATTGATATTGTATGTGCATTAGTGACGAAAAAAAGCTTTTACTTTTATTTCCTACGGGACTAAGAGTGATCGGTCGATGGATTTTCGATTCTCCACCCTACGTTTTAATTTGATGGCGTGGAAAACCCAACATACCCACGATGCTCTTTCTGATCAAGCAGAAATTCGCTCGACATAATTATTTAAATGGTATCTTTACGAGATTATACGTAAAGTCTACGTGCACGTATGTGAATTTATTAACGCTAATGCATCAGATTTATTCGCGGTGCATTACTATTTACCTCATTTTCCTTTTTTTTATTATTCCTTTATTTTATAAAATTATTACGTGTTTAAAAGAAATCTCCGCCATGCAAAAGAAACCTACGCTAGACTAAAGAAATTCGCTTACGATATCAAGATAAAACCGAGAAGACTATTCTCGCCGTGAATATTCTAATGAAGATACTTGTACTTGATCGACGAACATGCGTCTCGCAACAAGTGGGTTAATCGGTTTCTGCATAACGTCGATCGAGGTAACACCAGCCACCTGGATATCAGCGAAATCGATCTCCGATTATGGACGCCCTATACGTCCGATACAGAGGAGGACGCATATACGTCGCGCATCTAGATATCCGTGCCCACCCGAGATCTCACATCCCATCATCCGGTCCCTCTTCCTCGTATCTCCCAGTGATTCCGCTATTTCCCCCTTCGTCTTTGTGCCCGTGCACCAGCTCCGCTACTAATAACAGTCGCTTTGCAAGTGTGAAATAATTACTTCGAATGGCATCCAAACCAGTTTCACCGCGGAGATTAGCATAAGTGATCGAAATGATCAATGGACCCGTCGTGGCCTCCGCGCGACGTGACTCTCTCTCTCTCTCTCTCTCTCTCTCTCTCTCTCTGTCTCTCTGTCTCTGTCTCTCTGTCTCTCTGTCTCTCCCCCTCCTCTCTCTCTTTTATTCTCTTTCGTCTTTTCTCTCGACTTCCTCGCGAGATTGCGGTCACTTTGCTCGTGCACCGAGCACATATTATTCTTGCTACCTAGCTGCAGGTAGAAGGAAGATACCGCCTTTTTCTCTTAAGACGGGTGACTTACTGTGGCCCTTTTGCGCATAATGTACGTATCCGCGTACGCGCTCGCGCGGATTGCTAATATAATCAGCAGGATTTACGATTGCGGAGTCGTACGTCGTGTCGCCGCACCACCGATCGTCATCGTCCAATCACTCGAGACTCCCTCGAGAATACTTTCTCGCCCTAGATGCTTATAATTATTCTTCCCGCGAGTTCGCGGGGCGTTTTTCTCGCGACGACCCCCCGTGGATTATCCGGTTTGCGTCTTGTGTCGGTGAGTAATGTGAGAAAGTCTGCTTGGCTTGATCTCGTCTTTTAGCGGTGGCTTTAGTGGTAATGCGTCGAGTCCGCGCTTTAAAAAATGGATAAACTGACGGTTTTTCCAGCTGCAAATGTATCGAAAGTTTTATCTTATCGTACAGCATGTCTTGAATTAGACTTTTGATAACGAGTTCTACATCATTGTCAATGAAGATTTGGAAAATATTTAATTATAAGATTGATTTACCAATAAATTTGTAATATGTATTTAGGTCAGATATATTTTCTTTCCTTTTGCTGACATTTTATAATACAAATCCGATTTCAGATATTGAAATTTATGTCCTTGTTAAAAACTTGGATTTTGAGAACGCATGTTTCGCTGTTAACGCTCGCGTTTTCAGATCATATAACTTACTTACATTGCTTTTACTCGCAGGGTCCTTTGCTTGCGCGTAATGTTTGTGCCTGATGCAGTTACTTACGATCGGTGCTGCAACCGGTAGGATTTACGATCACAAAGTCTGCCGCGTATAAGTCGATCGCACTACATTACTGGTAGTCATTTACTGCATTCCCTTCAAAGGAAAACTTTCTCCCGTGTCGCGCAACGACGAATGGGACGCCTTATATTTATTGACGGTAAATTCAAACTTAAATGCAATGTAAACTTCAGCAGGTGTTCATCGAAGCGACTTCATTTTCCTGCATGATCCAACCGCGCATTACGATAGTTAACGAGTATTTCAAACAATTAATTTAACTTTTAAGTGCTCACGTGCTCTTCGGTACCCGTCAAAAGCGATACTTGATTGCTCAATGTAATTTGTAATTAGAAATTTAACCGGAGTTAAAAGACGGAACGCGAGTCAGAGCTGCGCGAGTACCTAAAATTTATGTTTCGCTATTATTTTCGCGTAATATTTTCCTACGAGAAATATAAGTTGCCATGTCAAAAACTAACATAAATCTCCTGTAATAAATTAATACGATTTCTTTTCAAAGAATCAAATATTCCAGCGATTTAATTCGCGCGGGAAATAGATGGCATCGTCGACCTTTGTCGATGGCGGCCCGTTCGGAGCAATTTTTCTTCTCTCATTCGTCTAGCTCGCTGAATGCGCGCCGGGGCCAAATTTTGACGAGGCCGTGATATATATTCGAGTCGACGGAGGCACATCGTTAAACGCGAAACGCACAATCCTAACCCCGGGGGAATATTTATTACAAGTAGATGCTGATGAATGACGCCACGCATTAGGCGCGCCGCGATCGTCAGGGTTCGGAAATTAGGACAATAATGAGAAAGGTACGGTACACCGTGTCGTCGCTCGGGGGGCCATATCCTCGATGACGATTAGCGTTCGCGGTCGCAGTGTCGAGCGGTACACGGATCCTCTTCTTGCGGGCAGGAAACCAGAGAGGACAAGGCAACCTTTCTTTAGGCCCCGGCAATACCGTTGCTCATGAGAGCAACGCTGTCGTCAATGCCACTCTGTTCTCCGGCTTCTCCTTACATCGGTCAACCGACGTTGTGTATATACGCAAATGTACAACGAGCTCGAAACAGCAGATGTATAGAGAAAGAAAGAAAGAGAGAGAGAGAGAGAGAGAGAGAGAGAAGGTTTGCCCGACCGACGCTTGATTTTTAGCCCGCATCCTTAACGGAACATCCACGTTCCGCGATAAATCTCTCCGGGGCTCCGAGAGAGCTGCCCGAGAAAGAGCGAGAGAGGTCGACTCGTCTCTCGAAAATCATCCTCGTGCCACTGTAATAAATCGAGGCGAATCGGGAGAAGGAGAGAGGAGATATGAGCCCGAGCTCGGTTCTTGCATTTTATCCGTTTAAATTCTCCGTTTACATCGAGGAAAACGGCCGTACGCCGCCGCATCCTTCTCCGTCGCGACGGTTTTGCGGCTCCCTTATATTCGCGGTGATTTTTGTGACAAAGATCTGCGATTGATCGAAACTATTAATTCGAAAATTGGAAAGTTTAAGCGCGAGATCCAAACGACCGGCATATAGCACCGTTTTTTTCCCCGGTGCAGTGAAGTATTCAAAGAATCCTCGCATCGTAAAATATATATCGCGATATACGAGTACGATGAGGTTAATAGCACGCAGCGAACGAGATCGTCGACCAATAAGATTTCCATTAAAATTCCAGGATCATAATAACAGAGATATCACGCTTCACGTACGCTGCATAAATTCGTCACTTTTTGTTCGTCCGATCATAATCCGCGCCTCTGTGCGCGCATTTTACGTGCATTTCGAGCCCGTTTGCCGAGCGTATGACAGTAATACTCATTTCACGAAATATAATAACAAGGTTGCATGGCATTCAGACGGGGCGCTGCCGCGCCAATATCTGAATAATAACGCGGATATAGATCGCGCAACACATCGTCGGATTAAATCGAAAATTGGCTTCGCCGTGCGCCGATTGCGTTGAAATTCTGCCGGCTTGGATACAGCGATACGATAGAGTCCTTTTTCGCGGCTCGGATTTAAATTAGCCGGTGGCGTACGTTGAATGGAGCGGGCATTATCTCCGACATCGCGGTGCCCCGTAATCCGCCGCTAATCGTCGCTCGAACAGGATAGAACGACGCACAAACGCGCACAATGGACGGATCATTAATTCGCGTTTAATGATTGGCATTGACGAGCGTTTATTCCGCGCGCGGTCGAGCCGGATTGGCGCTCCTGTAATTCCGCTCGTAGAATCGACGATGCTTAAGAGTGACGCTTGTAATGAGCCAAAAACATGGGGCTGATACAAATTCATAAGCGTCAGGACGACCGCATGGCGCGTATATTCCCCAGTCAGTCGTTATGGGTTGCACGGATAGGATATACCGCCATACGAACAATGGTAAATCTGTAATAATCCCGTAATGCGTGTACGTCTACGTATTGTGCGTGCGTGCGCGTCCTCCGCAGTATAACATTTAACGTTAATGTCAGTATCCAGTGAAATTGAATTTTTTTGCGGGTAATTTAATATCCCATCTGATTTACGAAAATTGCATTCCGCGCCGTCACGAATTATTAAAATTTACGAAACGTTTGACGCGAGACGAATCGATACGCGACTACCGCATAACTTCTCGAAAATTCATTTCTGCAAAGGAACGAAATGAAAAATGCTAACAGTGGCCCCGCGTATGGCGATCGTTTACTCAACGAAGCGTTAAGTTAAGAGCGCTCGTGCGCGAACGCAGTATACTCGCGAGAGTTACGATCTACCTGACGCAGGATCTCGAAATTCCTCATCGAGGACACGGAAGCGATCTCGACGACGGTAACTGGCCCGGTCGCGCATACTATTACCACGACGATTCTCGTCCTCGTGAATGTCGTGGTCCGAAAAAGTCACATTAAGCTGTGTGAGAAAGTGTCAGGTCCGTTAATGGAACGAGCCGTCGGGAACGATTCTGGACAGCGACTCCTCGAGCCCAATGCGGCCTGCTCGCGGTTCTCACGACCTGGAAGGACTTGCCAGACTATATCTTGAACGAATAGCATTCATGACAAATACCTCTGCATTACAATCGCGATTACAAACGTTTGCATGACGTTATGATATATCTCGGCACTCCTTGCGCGAAAACAGAATGAAAGAAAACTACGTTAAAAATTTATTCGTGCATTGAATCGAGAACCAACTCTAAAATTATTCGCAGGATTAATGCCACAGTTATATTCATTTTCAAACATCTAAACATTCTTTCCAATATTATTTATTTCCAATTTTATTTATTATTTATATATCTCAATTATTTTTAGATTTTTGTCGAAAATATCTTTATTAAATTTTTAATAATATTTTTTCTGATTTTTCTAAATTGATTACATAAACATTATGATTTCATAATTTCGTTTATAAAGTATTAAAATCCTGTGGTCTTTTTGCTGCCGTTGCATTTTCGGCGTTTCGCGTTTAAACTTGGTTTAATCCAAATAATCGACCTGTTAACATGCTCTTGTGTTTCTCTCTCTCTCTCTCTCTCTCTCTCTCTCTCTCTCTCTCTCTCTCTCTCTCTCTCTCTCTCTCTCTCCTCCGAAGGACCTTGCACACTTACGGACAGTTAATACGCCGTAGGCGTATTCGCAGAACGTAATCGCGGAAAGAGTCAGCTCTTTTAATGCGGACAAACGCCGATGGAGGAAATTTCAAACGACAAGTATACGATCGAAGTTTGTTAGATTCGAATGTTATGGGCCCTTTAAATATTAAATTAGCTAAATCTTGAAGGAATCCCGAATGCCGTGGAAAGAACCGCCGTGAGTGCGTGAGGCACTTCTCCCCGCATCCGCGCTCTTATCTCTACGGCCGGCGAAGTTTCAGAGGTTCCGCCGCTCGCTGTATCGCGCGCTATTAACCAAGAACCGAAAACTTCTTGGGTGGCTGCCTCGCCCGTTCACCCGCGCCACCGCGCCCGTACACGACGTGCACCCGTGTTTCCACGTGCCCCAGTCCTCCCGTTTCATTTACCACCGATTCGACGTATCAACGCCCTTTGGCTACCGTTCACGAAAGACGCATCCCGAATTCCTGCCGCATTCCGTCCCGATGCGCCCGCCGGCTCCGATCTCCCCATCCGAGACGTTCGCGCTATCGCGGAATGAGTCGAGATAAGAAAAAAAAAGGATAGATTCGAGAGCGCATGTCGCTCATCCCTGCCATACCTCTAATAAAACTACATGATCTTTGGCCGCGCATAAACCGCGAAATCACAATTAAACTTAATACCGTGTTACGTTTACCGCGTCCGCGATAAGTGAACGAGAGATATGCGAAAAGTTGGCGAGGATATTTCTGGAAACGTCATCGTATTTCTAGCATTTTAGTGTAATGCTTTATTGAGCTAAACTTTTCGAATCGTAGATAGAAGAGAGTTACGACTTAATCCGCGATGCATGGTCTTCGTTTATGTTATTATGTCATAAAGCGGACTTTGTTAGAGTACAACCATGAAGCAAGAGATTACAAATGAATCCGTAAATCTTTAATCTGCCTCAATGTTGTCTTAACTTTACAAGCTATCCCATACATGGTTCGTTAAAAGTACCAGCGTAAGATTGTAATCGCAAACGAGTTTTCCCAAAAGAGTCTCGCGAGCACCGCTACCGCGGAATAGTTGCGAAATCGTCGCGATATCGCTGTAATTGAGCGAGTTCGCACGCTCGTTTGTCTCCCTGGCCCCTGCGCGCACGGACAGAGCGGGTGCATCGGCCGCGGCGGCAATTAATAATACCGCGCGTCCGTCGAGAGAGCCGAAAGTCCCCGTGAAGCCTCCGCGAATGGTAAATTGTGGCGTGCGGATGGTAAATTGCAGACCGCGAGTGACAAAGCACGCTCGGCGAAAGATCACATTTTTTACAGGGCTGCGCGCGCGCCCCCCGTTTGCGTCGCTCGCGAAAAGAATCGAGAGTGAAGTCGTATACGCGGATTATATATCGTTCCTCCCTCGGCTTACTTGTCGCCTGTGTTACTAGCGACGTATACGGAACCTGCGCCTCTCATGTACATACGTTGTGTATGTTTGTTACGGTATCGTTCCTGCCTGCCCAGGCTGGAGCGAGCGCTTATATCATCGTCCTCGAAAGAGAGCGCATGTAACGCTCGCTTGCCGGCCGCTGTCCTGTCTCTTTCTCTCTTTCTTTCTTCTCGGGACGGATTTCAATGCCGACGAGAGAACGTAGGTGTGCGAACGTGAAAAGAGGGGTGTAAAGAGGGAGAGAGGAAGTACCTTAAGTCGAGGCTAATGATACGCGATGATATGCGGCATTCGTCACTGTCCGATGTCTGGCTTGATTGCCGCTACTGTTCTCTATCCTTTATCTTTCGCGAGCTCGCAACCGACGCGCGCGTACATGTGTCAGAGTGTGCGTAAGAGTAAGAGCAAGGCGTGCTTAATGATAGATCCGTCACGGACATGCGAAAATATTAACGGCGCGAGACTCGGCTAATTGACCAATTGAACAATTAATCGAAGCTTATCCGAAATTCTGGTTGTCGTGTCAAAAGTACATTATTATATTTTTGACAACATTTGGTAATACTATTTTATCACATAAAGTGGTGCGTTATCATATGATACGTTTTATTAAATTTAATTAATAACATTAAAAAGTATATAAAATTAACGTATGTATGTCACGCTTATAAGAAGACATACGTATATAATAGCATTTGAAAGGAATTTGAAGAATACAAAAAAAAATTGAAATGGCAAATGTTCATATAGATTGCTATTAATTACATCCATTCACAATTGCGAAACATGTAGAACCATGCGTATACACACAGACCGGCATATAATTCCATGACATAATACGAGTTCTCGCGGTCAAGTAGATAGTCACGAAGTTACAAAGTAGATTGTGCACATGCGGTACAGCCGTTCAAAGCATTGAATCTATAAGATTGAGAAAAAAGAAAGCAAGCTTTCTCTTTAAAAGCATTTTCATGCAATAATATATTAATTTACTTTATTTCTGTTCTGTGATTCTGATTTGATTTTTAGATATAACCAATTTCATTTATCTTAAATTTATTTTGAGGACTAAATGGAATATGAATGTGATTCATTTTTCAAGAATAGTTTTAATTCGCTCCTAATAGATATGTCAAAATTAATATGTGAATAACTCCCAAATCTTATGAAAACTTGTAAAAAGTGATCCAAAAATAGACACGAAAGACCGGAGAGTAAAAAGTCAGTTCGGCACACTCCAGCATCGGTACCGCGCCGTTTGGACTTGCGGCAAGCAAGTCCAAAACGATCGGCCGTAACTCATCCGACGAGTCCCGCACTCAGCAGTTCGCCTCGTTTCTCTGTTGTGTCTTCTGACAGCCGCACGCGGAAAAAGTTAACTTATTCTAAGCATGAAGCCCGACTGACTTCGGAAAGAAATGTAACCACGTCGTAATCTGGTACACCGGCGCTATATCCATGGATGCGTCAATTTAACTTCAAATATAGTATTTTGGAATCTTCCACAAAACTAGTTCTTTTATTATCAGTGTATGATAAAATTAAGCAAAGCAATTGTTTTATTTAAAACTGATTATGACTGTTTCCTTTTGAAAATAAGGCTTTGTTGCACAAAATAGATATCTGCAAGCTTTAAAAACGCATAGATTGCAACAATGTATCAATTCGATTTTTTTACAATCGAAAATGTTTTATGTTATTATATACTCAAAGAATTATCTTAGGCTGCGTTCCGATATTCACTGTCGGGACGCAGCCCTAGTAACATATCTTCAACACTTGATAAATTTCTCTTGCAAAAATTTATGTATTCTTTTCGGAATTTATACGTGACATTATCCTACGTTTCTTTCTACAAAATTGTACGACAATTAAATAACGAACTTATGCCTCTATCATATTCGCATCGGTCCCATCGCCTAATATTCGAATCCATTCAATCGTCACTAATATTTCGCAGACACGCAGAGGCACTTTCGCGGAATAACCGTCGGCGTTGCGCGTTCGTTGCCGGTCGTCCTCGGGCCGCGATTAATTAACGTTAATCGCCAAATGAGACGAAAACCAGTTCGCTCGCGTCCCTCCTCTTACGAACGAGCGGGCTCGTTCTCGCGATACTCGCAGGCCTGCGCCGTATTTCCAGGATTTGTTGAACGGTTCGGGACGACGACTTATCGCGGCGCAGCGTGCCTCTATTATTTCACGGGCTATGTCCCACAAATAATCTGGCCGTCACGCGATCTCGCGTCGCTTCTCGGTTCCTGCTCCTTTCCTCCCTTGCCGGATGTGCGCCCACTTCGTCTCGCTGCTCGCCAACGGTCGGCACGATCGCGGGGCACTGACATTAATCAATGCTTGGTGCAGAAATTAATATAGCTCGCGGTGCTGTACCATAACGACGAGCAACGAAAGCCGGAGCGAGGTAGAGGCGGGACGAATTTAACGAAACCGCGCTGGGCGAGGAGAGGCAAAAAGGAGAGCGCGCTTTGGTCCGAGGCGTGGGCCGCCAAGACAACGTTCCTATAAACTCATCCCTTATACACGATGATATTCTCTGTCGATGCCATATGAAACGCGAGGTCCTCGCGATATTGCGATACATCCATAATGAAGGTCCAGGTCCCCCTATTAGATGTCGCATGAACGCGCCGCTTGCCTCGGTTTCTGTCTCCCTTTGTATCTCTCTTTTTCTCTCTTCTCATCTAGAATATTCCATTCGCATACATCAGGGAAATCGAAGAGGCACGTTCCCCCTCAGCGACTAGTTCCTCACTCTCAGCCGCTCGTTGTCTCCTCGTCGTCCTCCGCATTCGTGTTCACGTCGTTCTCCGCGGCATACGTCTCTTTTTCGACGTTCTGCACTTCGTCCGTCTCCCCGGTACATTTCCATCGCCGAGCTTTGTCAGCAGGCTTAACTGATCGCTGGCCGCGTACGATCGATTGATACAAGTTCGATCGTCCGTAACTAGCTTGCAAATCAGATGGAAAAAGGGAGGGACTTGTCGTCTTGTGCCGGAAGCACGCGTGCGAGCCGTAGAGTGAACATTAGATATATTAGACAGATGAATGGCATTATGCGCGAACGAGAGGATGAATGAAATATCGAGGCATCGAGACGGATCACGTGCGCGAGTCCTTTGACCTTCTCTCTCTTTCTCTCTCTCTCTCCGCACGTTCATAAAATCCTACCTATCTCCCGCGCCGCCTCGTCGTTACTCTCCTGTCTCCTGCTTATTTTATCGACGTGACGCGTTACTATGTAACCAATATAGTGGCATTACTTGACGCACTCTCGCCAGGTTCTAAGGTTGTTACGAGCGACGAGCTAATCCTTCGGTAAAGCCGACTCGGTGATGTCCGGTCGTTATGGACTCTCCTACTGTGTTTCAATATTTCCTTTATGCCTCGCGCGAGCCGCGTTAGTGACCGGTCTTTATATTTCGTGCACGCGTAAAAGCGGACGTAATAATCTCGCGTAACATACGGCCACGTATATACTAGAATATACAGAATCCTGTATAGATGTATCGAGCGTGAAATCGTGGTCGTCGTCATCGTTGCAGATTTTCTTGGTGTATCTGGACATTAAATGCTCGAAATCATCAAATCACCATAAGTAATTACGCCTCGAGGCAATTTGCGCTATTCCAACTGCATCGAAGTACCGCCACAATAAAGTTTCATTCAAGATTGTAGAATCTTGCGATCGGGGAAATATCTTCTTGAATTCCAACCACGTTCTCCGAGGGTTTGTTAAACTGTAATCGACCTGCTTGCCTTTCGCTGGGTTACCGTATCTTATCCCTTCCAATCTTTGCATCTTTACTTATTAAAACCCATATACCTTATGAGTTTGTAGATAAGGGTACACTCTTCAAGAATGTTCTACTTGGTTTCTATTTAATAAATCAAACATTAGAAAAACGTGTTCAACTTGACGTGAAAAAAATGTTCAATATATCTTTGGCTCAAAATAATTAAAACTGACTCTTAATTTTACAAATAAAGAAATTGTCAGATTTATCTTATGCGACTATCGATAAACACAAAAGCGATATTCTATCGTCTGTTCCTTACTCTCGGTACGATCACCATTTTAGAAGAAACCGAGAGAAATCGGACGCGCGCGCGCGCGGGGGACCGTTGCAGGTTGCAGGAGCAAAGTAACAAAATGACGTGGCGAAAACGACCAAGAAGTACGCAAGACAAGAAGGCGGAATCGATGGGGCAGGGCTGCCGGGCCAGGGGCAGGGTACGATCGTGAAGAGATCCGCGGGCAGATTTAGCGGCCGCCGCTGACAAGACAATAGCCGTTCCCCTCGTTTTCTGTGAACGCGCATTCCGCGGTCAGGTATGCGCGCTTCACGAAGGAGAGCTCGGGACGCGCGCGCGCGTCGCACCCGGGTTCGAGAAACGTCTCCCGTTTCTCGCCTTACCCTCCCCTTGCTTCCATTCCCTATGCCTTTTGTCTCTTGTGTCTCATCCCCCTAGTCCTCGCAGTCTCATCCTTTCGCGTTACGCGCGAGGAATGGTCTCCATTCGTCTGTCCTGTTGAACCGACTCCTGCACATGTTTATCGCCGCCGTAAGAGTGACACTTTCGCACGAATGCTATAGGCGAGAGAATTGCCGGAAAGAAAGAAAGGCTTACGGTTAGGCGAGATTCTACCGAATTTTAATTTAATGATAGCGGTTTTATTCCTTCGTTCTTTTTATTTCAACCGCGTCTTTTCGATAATGAATGCTTCGATCGAGACGAATCATTATACGATAATTATTTAAATGTAGCTTTTAAGGTAATTAATACAATTTGAATTTATATTGCATTCGTATCATTGCTAATGCATGTCTTTAATAATTATATGTCTTACGATAAAAAAGATAATGTGCTTTTAACGTCTGAAATTTGGGATGATGATAAAAGTAACAACATAAATGATAACATTTATTTTGCTTCCTAATACTACATAAAATATATACTTATTCTTTTACATTTTAATTACAATATTTTATTTTTTTTAAATTTAAAGCTATAATACGCTCATAATAAATACATAATACTTTAAGGAAAAGTTCATTAAAGTCAATTATTATACTGCGAGAGGTTTCTCGGTTTGTTCTTCGTTTAATTGTCACACACATTCGTGGAATGTGCTCGTCTCACGATATCGATTTCGCCTCTTCTCGAGAGAGCAAATGATGCTGTCGTCCGGAATGATTCGCCCGCGATGCATTATTCGGTTCGAATCCGATCAAATCGTCGCGCAGTTGGAATAGAGCCGTTGCGGAAACTATAGCGTACACCCACGTCCCGGCGTCCGGATAGATAGTTTCTAATTAGCGAACTTCCAGCCCGAGCACGAAATTAACATTTAACTGTGCGGACACCTGGACGCGGACGGACAGCTAACTAATGCGCGAGCCCGAGGAAGCTCGTCGACCTGTGTCCATTGCATGCATATCGTGTGTGTGCATTTTACACACATATAATCGACATATATGCTCTAGAACGTTAATATTTGTTGTGTATATATACACATATATGCACGTTTGTGTGCGAAGGAGCTGGAGTTCGTTGTAACGCGCGTTGCCCTCAACCACCGAACGTCTTTCGTCGTTTGTGTAACGCTAGACACGTACAACGTACACGTGGACCCGTATAGGACGAGATAGTGCGGTAAGGCTAACGCATCCGCACGCACACGCACAATGCGGGTACACATTCACGAGTCGCGTGGAGGATAAAGAGGGAGAGAAGACTCTCGCAGGAGTAGGAGGCGGCGCGGTCCAGGACTTTGATTTACATTCTCCCTAATTACAAATGAAACGCGCACGCTTATTGGCGCGTCAGTAGCCTCAAGAAGGATGAGGCGCAGGCCATGCACACGAGTTCCTGCATGCATGCATGCGTGCGTACGTCCGTATACGTGTAGCTACGTATGTCGGCGTCTCTTTTCGATATGTCAGCAAACGCGCGCGCGCGCCCGCAAACACGAACGCATCACACACGTGTATATACGCGGTACACGCGTGAACACGTGCAGGCGGTAACGAGCGATCCGCAGCTCCAGCAGGAGCTTGCAGCAGGAAGAAGGAAGAGAGAGAGAGAGAATAAGACGACCGATGTCGGCGTGCGCGAATCCTTTTCTCTTCAGCATTTATCACCCGGTAGCCGCCTAAGTTTACGCGTTTTTAGGTTGTGCGTGTGTGTGTGAGACGAGAGACGAATGAGGAAGAGACAGAGAAGGGAGAGACGACGCACGACGGAAGAGTTATACAGAAATACGCGAGGCGGATTGCGACCGTCTTGAGATTTATTCGTCGTCAGTCGCTCTGCCTTGGGTTAACGAATGTAGATTCGCCGCTCTAAGAAACGTCGGTTATCGATAGCCGAAGATTTGTCCGATCCGGCGTATTCCGATTCGAGATGCCTAGAAGTCTGGAAGGGGGAGTGTCTAGCAACTGTAGGATGTCGAAGTTTATTCGTGTAAAATATGAACCGTTGCGTCAAAACGAATCAAAGGTATATATTTTTATGTATCGACAAACGAATCGCGAAGATTCTCTCTTCTGGAAGAACTTTTTTGCGATCTGAAATTGCGATTGCTCCCTCGGAATCGTCGCCCTCACGATTTCATTCCATCACGCAACGCAAAAAGTAATAATCTACCGCAGCACGGCAGCAAATGAATCGGCAGTCCCCGCAATAATGCGTAATGAATAATACATAACGAATGAGCGCGAGGCTGCTTTTTAAAGAGCAATGCGCGGCGCGAGGGATCGGAGAGGAGGCGCGGATCCTCACTCTTGCCGAAGGGTAAGGAGTGGGCGCGAATCGACTCAGACGACGAAATGCGCGAATCCTTTTTCTCTTCGACATTTATCACCCGGCAACAGCGCCAGTTTACGCGCTTTTAGGCCGCGCCTGTGTGTGTCAAAGACGAATGAAGGAGAGGAGAGAGGCCGCGTGCGCAACGACCGCGAGCGTTTCAACGCTCGCACGGAGCATACGAAGATGCAACGGTGCAACGTGCGCAAGCAAACGGTATCGGGCTAATGAATGTAGATTCCGCACCGCGGCGAGCAACAGGTATCGATAGTCGGAAATTTGTCTCTACGTCGGGATATTAAGTTACCAGCGTCTCGCGTGTGTGAGTAGAACGTCGTACATTCGGCCAAAAGCGTGCGTGTGCGAGCTTTCGGTTGCACGGCCTTTAAAAAACAGAGAAGCCCTCTTAATTCTCCGAAATATCATTTGCGCCATTCGAAATGACGGCCCCCGGCGATATCACACGCACGCTGACCACTGCAATCGCGTTGCATTTTTTGTTCGGGTTGTGCAATTTGCATTTGTTTTTATTTTGAATTATTACGTTATAGTACCGACCAAAGCGTTGAGAAATGGATGTAAAATTTCTAATCTTTAAATTAAGAAATAAGTTGCGTGTAGGTATTGTCAATATAATTTTCTATAATAACTTTAGTACATCTCGTGCATTTAACAAATAGCACATTGGCTTATCGATCAGAGCTTATTAGATTTTGATTTTTCTGCCAATTGAAGATTAAAACTTACTATAGGTATACATAGCAGTTGATAAGCTGTGCCGGTTCTACTTCACTTTTGGATGAAGGGATGACGTCATCGGCGTGGAGGGGGGCCGTAAATAAATGAATAAATAAATAAATAAACAAACGAACAAACAAACAAATAAATAAATGAATAAATAATTATGATGCCGAAGACCATTTTCCTGCGTTCAACAAAAAACCATATTTTACGTGACATTAAACATTATATTTTTAGTTCAACGCAGGAAAATGGTCTTCGACATCATAATTATTTATTTGTTTGTTTGTTTATTTATTTATTTATTTATGGCCCCCTTTCACGCCGATGACGTCATCCCCCCTCCAAAAGTGAAGTAGAACCGGCACAGCTTATCTACTCATAGCAATTAGTTTTATAATTAAAGAAGAACTTTTGCACTTATCTTTATCTAATTTTCTAAAAATCTAAAAGATAAATAGAATATTATCAATATTTATTTACCCGTAAATCATCAAAGAGGACAATGAAAACTGAGATACAATGTTAGGATGTAAAATACATCACACGCGAGTAATTATATGTTAAAAAAAACCACGTGAATAATGTAAAGTTAAATGATCAAGTTAAATCTGGCTGTGCGGAAGAGAGGTGGAAAAGAAGGAGAAAAGAAACGGATGAGGAAGCTAAAGAAAGATGGGACCTAACCGACGATCCGGCCATCAAATCATCATTATTAAACGCTCCATTGAACGCTCTCGTGTATTATAACGAGCGAGCAGCTCGCCGGCCACCGACACGAATTCTTGGCCCATGTCGTCGTCGGCACGGAATTTCTACGTTTGCGAGGTTACGCGGCGCGCAGGAGCGACGTGTGTAAGAAAGAGGAAAATGCTGCTGCTGCCGGCTGCCTCCTGCATTTATTTCACGGCGATCGCTCGATCGCATTTGCAGCGTTGATTTATCACTGGACGCCCAACGATAGCTTCGCGACACGGCGAGAAACGATTTCTTGTACTAGATAGATCCCACCAACCGATAAACGTATCTAATTTTCTCGGAGTCGAACTGAAAGCCGTATCGAGCGTAATATATCGACTCTTCCTTCGCTTTATTTCATCCGAGAATATTAAAAAATCATTCTGAACTCCAAGATCAATGAAAGAATTCATAGACGAAGAAAAATGTGGAAAGTTTTATGATTAACTAAACAAATGAAATGTATAATCTGTTATAACAAGAAAATTAGAGACGTTATTTATGTGCACTGCGGAAAATATGTAAAATATCGTGCGACTAAAACCCAACATAGTAGGTTAATCTCGTGCCGGCATTAATCTTGAAAAAATTAATTTTTTACTTCGAAACTTCATATCACTACAACGCAATCAGTTGGTCTTAATCGTCCGGCCGCGGCGCGGCGTGGCGCACCGCGCGAATAACTCTGGCGAAATAGAAAATTGGCCACCACCCCTGAGAATGTAATTTCAAGAAAGTACGGCATAAATCTCGTTATGCACAACAACACGCGTGATAACATAACGAAAACCATTCGTGAGCATTCCATACATCAAGCGCGAACAATCGCTGCTCTGGCAGGCAGCAACGATTTCCTCGCAAATTGCTTCTTGGTCCTCCTCTCTTCAGACTTCTCTTTCTTTCCCCTCTCTCTCTCTCTCTCTCTCTTTCTCTTTATCATCGGTCAGCAATCCTCTTTTTTCGCGTTCTCCTCCTTCTTCCTTAGTTATCCCAGGCCGTCGTCCATGCGTCCCCCTAAGGTCGTCAGTCCGTCGGTCCTCAGGATCCTCTCTCCGAGTCTCTTTCTTCTTTGCCAAGGGATAATAATAAAATATCACAATCATCACGGCTAACTACTGTTTCATTAAACGATTAATTAACCCACGATATATTACGTAGATAGCGCTGACGATTCCCCTCCTCCACTCCATCGTTCGCTGATTGCTTCTATAGTGCCCACGGTAATGCTTGCGATGTGGTCCAGACGCGGTTCGGTGGCAGCCTCTTCCTCCTTCCCATCTCCTTCCTCCTTTCCTTCTTTCCTTTACTTTCTGGCCTTCTTTCAGCTTTACGTTCAGAGAGAAAGAGAGCGGAAATCTTGTCGGATTCTGCATGCTTCTTCGTCGATACGCCTATGTATGTGGGCAACGCAACGGATGATTCGTCGGTTAGGTATTTAGAGGAAATAGAAGTAAATATACATGGAAAACTAATTACACTTCAAGTTTTCAACCTTATAAACGAATATAATTTTACAGAATAGTTCCCTCCAAAATATTCGTCGGTCCCCTAAAACTAGGTATCCCATTATGTATATTCTTATGATAGTCATATTTCTTAAAAATAATAATCCGCTCCTGAAAAGCTAGCATTTGCTTCCAAAAGCAAAGAAAAAAAAATAAAGATCATTAGAAAATCGAGGAAGCTCTCCAACAGATCCATATATTTACACTTTACAGTTGCATGCGAGACCGTTTACCGTTACAGTGGCGGCCCAAGGAAAAGCGGGTCTAGTATGGGCATTATCCAATTACGATAACGAGCGGCTCTCGGCGCTCGGGCCCATACTGTCATCGTACTCCGGGGATACGTGGAGAGCTCCCGCTTCTTTAGCTCTAATAACGATATACAGCCGAATAACTTTGATAATCGCGCGTTTATTTTTTTCTCCCCCCGGGAACCCGCCACCGCGTAATAATTTAATGACGGCTCGCAGCGAGTTTAACAGATTGACGATAGATCGCGAGCTACCGGAGAATTCTGATTGTCACGAACTCTTTGACGTTTGCCGAGGTGTATAATAGAAGCACTTAGACTTGACGAGTCGACTAACAACTATAATTTAAGATAACGTCATGCTTTACTTTGGGATAATTATATTAAGGTAATCCTAAATCCATCTATATATTTAAGACACAGATTCCATGACAAATTAAATTTAGGTATATTATGCATCAATTAATATAAAATAATGACTCCTTTTATCGTACCTTTTTATTCTTTATTTTTCCATTTATTTTTGTTACAATTATTTATTTTGTTAGCAATTCTTCTGCAATCGAGAGATATTTATTCTTACGGCTGATTAGCTTTAATTTTATCACTGTATTGAATATATTGAAATATTCTTGAGAGAGAGAGAGAGAGAGAGAGAGAGAGAGAGAGAGAGAGAGAGAGAGAGAGAGAATCGCGACAACCGTAAAAGTGACAACATCTTGCCGCGGAGTTACATCTCTCGTTTGTCCGCCGGCGACGCGTCAGTCGCCTCGCTGCCGTGTCCATTATAGCCGATGATTCGTATTATGCGCGTTACGCCAATGAGCCACGTTAATTAATAGCAACTCATTACGGCTGTCGTTAGCGCGTGCATCGCGCTCTGCTCCGGCGAGATAAGGATTCACAGACGGCTTTAGCATCTGCTGAAAAGTAAATCCACCTTCGTCCAGCCGTGCCTGCCTGTCCGTCCGTCCGTCCGTCCTCTCGCCTTCAATTGCGCTTTATTTATCACAATTTGCTGACGTTGATGTATCGTTACACGGGCCGCACGACACATACGTACCGTGCCGTTGCAATTTACATTGGCCATCTCTCAATGTAACCGTCTTACTTAACGACCGGCTGAGAGGTGCGGAGTATCCCAGCCCTCCACCCCTCTCCCTTCATGGAAGAAAATCTCGCGGTCGTCATTGAGTTTTCATCCGACACATGACAGTGGACTTCTTCGAGTCTCTGAAAGCCTCGTGCGATATGCCTATCGCGCCTTTTTCGCTTTGTACCGCGAATAAACCGGTCCCCCGGCGCGTTAATGCACGCCTCGTAAAAATGTTGGAAAGTGTTTCTTACGCGCGATTACCTCCGAGGAAATATCTCATCGCCGTTTCGAAAGGATCGTATAGCCGTTCTCGGGATACTCTATCGTGGTAGCTTCTTATTATTCCCCTTAATCACGCACCTGCAACGAATTTGCGTTCGCCGGTGCTGCCCGTCTCGCGGATACTTGGAAACTTTACTTTCCTTAATAGAGAAGTTGCGACGAGAGAGAGAAAGAGAGAGAGAGAGGGGTCTTCGAATGTAATAAAGTGTTCAGAGGTGTAACACAATGAGACTCGTTTAGCCGGTATTTCAATCTCTGATTAATTCAAATGATGAACCGTCTTTCGCGCGAATTGAATAATTTTTTAAAATAAAGTTTATGCGTGTGCGTGCGCATGCATGGGCTTATGCATGCGTATGCGCGTCGCGCGTCGGCGAAGGAAAATAATAGAGAAAAAAATATGCGGAGTCATGTACACGTATGACGGGATCGGTGACTGGA
Source organism: Temnothorax americanus (assembly GCF_048541705.1). Classification (NCBI taxonomy): domain Eukaryota; kingdom Metazoa; phylum Arthropoda; class Insecta; order Hymenoptera; family Formicidae; genus Temnothorax; species Temnothorax americanus. Next base: position 2,193,103 of record NW_027509792.1, read on the forward strand.
GGGATTATAATGTTAAGTGTCCACGAGCTAAGATCGTATGATACAACACAACGTCGCTATCCGTCTATTTGTCAATGCGCGTCTCCGCATGCCCACGCATTTTTTACTTCCCCGCTATTTTCTCCATTTGCATAACTTCGAGTCCGCGGCGTTCGCCGTTGACCGCACGTATAATTTTGTGCGTTGCTCCAAACAGAGAATTGTAACCGTTATAATACTAATGGTTGATCGTATATCGATGGACGAAATTCACTTTATATTACTCGTTAATGAGATTTTAAACGGTCAAAAACCTACTTCCGCAAAATTTATCGCGGCATGATTTGTCCGATACAATATCTAGATAAACGGGAACGATTTAGAATTTATTGCATTCAAAGAAACGTAAAATATATAAAATCGCAATTGTGTCCCCTGCGGCGGTGAACGGCGCTATTAACATCTCTTTCTGTCCCATTTTCTTCCCGCGTTCCTTTTTACCATCCCTTTTACGAGCCACCCGATTAGTTTAAATGATTCGCGCGCGGCGGTGCACCGATAACAAAAAAATCTCGGTCATTCTCGCGTTTGTTTGTTATGCGCAACATTTTCGGCCGTCGAAATCGCCCCTTCGAGATCCATTTAGTCGGCCACAATGATCGAAAATCGCCACTTACGTGCACGAGGAAACCGATAGCGGCATCATCCCCATCGCCCGTCCACGGCAATAAACGTAGAGGGAGGCTCGACATTTTATTACCGGTTCTCTTTCCAACGATAATTGCGTCGAGCTCGTTTGCCGATATTCGCGCACATACGCATTTAATGTGTTACATTACGCATTTAACCTCCTCACGCGGGCATCCAGCCAATCACAAGTATGGAATTCGATATCTTTTTGCGATATTATCTCGCAAGAAGAACGGCACGAGAAGAAGCTTCTGCGAGACAATAATGCGGAACGAACGGTATTGACCCCGATTCTTTTCTTATCGTGGTATTTTATTAAGTTAACACATATAAGTAAAAGTAAGTTGAACATTTTGTTTGTTGCATTTCACGAAGAATTGCATTACTTTTATTTAATTATATGCGAAGAAAAAATCGGCGAGGCCCAGAAGATAAGTCACATTAACTACATTAACCACAAAACGTAAACAACAGTTGCGTAAGAACGATTGTGAGTTGTAAAAAAATTGTTTGAGAAAGTAACGAGAACGCGAAGAGGAAATGTATATTGAAACAAACGCATTACTATCTGGCAGGTGTTAATTCGGTGACAAAGTGGGCGCGGATGAATATGCGAGACATACCCACGGGAATCCCCACGGACCCTGTGGCGGACTGTATATATGCCTTTCTCGATCTTCTCGTTTACCCGCGCCGCAATAAAGCGACGTAATGATAATTAGTGCTGCGCCCTGCGGAACACCGCGATTATCGCATCGTATTTAGAAAACGCAGCTAGGACTCTCCCCTTGAGTGCGCAGCAATGAGTTTCTGGGTAATTGACAATGAGTGTATGTCCCTGCACAGTCACGGCTTGTTTCTCGCTCCGAGGAAAGCATCTCGTCTCCGCGGCGACTTATTTGCCTTCGCGCTACGCGCCGGTTCTCCGGTTCTGCAATTAAAAGATGATGAAAAACACTCCCGGCAGCAAGACCGCCCGCGCGCTTTCACGTAATGGCGCATGGAATGCCAACGAGCCCTATATAAAGTAGTAAATTTTAGAAAGGAATCTTGGGAAAGTATAACGTCAATTTATTATTAAATTAATAAACGTTATCTAAATAGGACAGCTAGACATTTATCGTAGCAAGTTTGATTTTTAGATTACTTTATTATAAGTTTTGAAGAGCATCCATAAAAGAACATGCATAAAAGAGCGTTTCATGAGAATAGCGTATTAAAAATTTTTAGTACAGAAAGACTAGTTAATTCCTAAGTGGAAATCTATTTCGTATATTAGGAGCATCTCATTAGAACTTCTAAAAAATTCCGAGTTAAACCGAGTTAAAAATTCAAGAAACGCGATAAGATAAAAATATTTATTAAATTACACCCGGATCGTGTAATTCGAGTCACACTTTTCGCTTAATGAGAAATCCATTATTAAACGGGGCTGAAAGGATCTTTTGTAACACCCACGTGTTCGTACCACACGCAGTCGGAGCGATCCGTCACGGGAAAAATATTTAATTACGGCGTGAATGCGAATAAGGCGAATCCGTCGGCTTTGGTATCGCGCGAATGAAATGACGCACGGCCGTGCGGCATATACGTCGAAAATAGACCCCATACTGTTTTCGAGGCATCGATTGCAAACGATGACCGGCAAAAATCGCGACAATAGTAATCTCCAAAGCAGCTGGGCGATCTAATGAACCGACGATGATTCGTCGATAGACCTGAAAAAGTTTTCATGCGCCAGATTTGGAACTCGAAATAACTCGCCGCGGCGCGGTTATTAAGCCCACTCAAAGGAGATGCGCCCAGGGAGAAAGTATAACGGCGGATACATAACGAACGCGCTGCGCTCGCGCGCGCAGTTGATTAAAAATCGGGCATGGCAAATAAAGCAGATAGGATTGATACGAGGTTTTATTGGTGCGATCGAGATTTGACATAGTTTTTAACAGTAGCGAACCGCGCGCCCGAGATTTTCAATTTGAAATAACGAAACTCGTTTATATCACCGGCTATTTTTCCGGTAACGATCCTAAAAATCCATTCGGCGTTTCGTACATCTCGATTCTCGTATCGCAGCTGCGCATCGTGAATCGACGTCGGCGCGGCACCTCGAATGTATATAGAATGGAACCTGGGTTGTGGAAAAAAAAAAGAGAAAAAAGTAAATATTAATCGAATTCGACTTTCTCCCCGTCGTGGCGCGTTACCCGAGCGGAAAAATGATTAACGGCGAGAACGGAATGGAGATGCAAAAACGAATTAGCGCGCCGGGCAAAATCGAGCTCGTTAAACGAGTTTCGCGTACGCTCGTTCGCTCGCTCGCGTATATTAATCACCGGCGCGATGGCGACGACGCGACGACGGCGACGGCGACGATGACGGCGACGACTATACGACGACGAACAACGAGGAAGTATTCTCACGTGGGTCACGCGCGCGACTTAATCATGAATCGACGTAATATCATGGCTTTGTAAATACTCGCGTGAGTAATAAGACAAGGTAAATTGTAAGAATAATTAGTCGCTCCCGCGTATAACACGGATCTCGCCAGAGAAAGAGAGAGAGAGAGAGTGAGCGCGTTTTCCTCTCCGGTATAACGTATGCACAAACGGCGGTCGTCTCGAGAGCCGATATCGATTGCAGACGATGACCAGCAACAACTCTCTCGACCCTGTGCTCTCGACGGATCGGTGCGTGTGCGAGTGCCGCCGCGCGTAATGATCTAGCGATGATTCGCCGGCGTATGCGAAATCATCGCACGTCCGTCCAGACCGCAGACGGACGTACGGACAACAAGAAAGCGAGAGGTGGTGGAGGAGAAAGGTGCAGGAGAGAGCTTCTCTCAGAGAGTGAGAGAGAGAGAGAGAGAGAGAGAAAATGCGGCCTGAAGGTGATGTATATCGAGCGGCTGGCTCCTCGGCGCTAATTACCGCTATTAGTAAGCTCCCACCATCGCGCCGGCGCCGGTGAACATTAACATAAGAGACAATGACAAATGACAATGACGCGTCGGCGACGGGGTTATAACAACGCCATCGGTGCCTCCCTAAATTGCGCGTCGCCGCAGCCTCCCTTTTCGTCTTCTCGATGCTAAGTAGGTAGTTGGCTTCTTTTACTTTGCATTTGTTTCGCGAAATATAACTAAACAATAATTGCGATGATGCGAACACCAAGAGATATTTTATAGCATTAGGAAAACTATTCTTTATTTATGAGTAATATTCGACATAAAAATAAGTATTATAGAGTTAGTCGTGATCATTACGACCGGAATACAACTGTGCAATAGTCATTTTTAACGACTAAACTTATTTAATCGTTCTAAGCAAACGCGTTAAGGTGTCAATAATGATGGAAAAAAAGTCGCGTTACGTAATAATTGCGTACTACCCTACTCGTTTGTTTACGCGTCGCAAATAATCCACAACGTTAACGATGTTTTACGAACTATCGCTTTCATGGGACTTGAGCGAAATTGCCCATTAAATCACGATCGGCTTTGCCGTTTTTTGCTCGGCCACGTATCCCCGACGCTCCTCCTTGTCCTTCTTGTTTCGTCACTCTCGCGATCTCCCGATCTTTCGAATCTCACCGACGGATCGCAAGTCTACCGGAGGAAACGCGACGCGTCGGAGCGATTTCCGCGTGTTCCAACGCACGACAGACAATTTGTTTGTCGCGAAGAACGGACAAAAGCGGACGGAACTCGGAGGAGGGGTCCTTTGCGCCCTCCTGTCGAAGAACGGGCCTCTCTTCGATACCCTACGTCGAGCCGGAGACTTAACGAGACCACGAGATGAATCGGTTCTCCGACGAGAATGTGTCCTTTCTCTCCTCGCCTCCTCTCATCGCGGGTACCTCGTCTCTTCCTCTTCTTTCCGTTCGATGGCGGACAAGAGCAACCGTTGCCAAAGCCAAGCAATTTGTGCCCGAAGACAAAGAATTCTTTCGGCTGCTTCAAACATACGCACGGGCCTCGCAGAGGTTTCGTATTGAGCGGTTAACGAGCCGCGCTCCGATTTCTTTCTCACGAGCGAATATAATTCAGATAATACAGTCACTAATTAGTCGTTAGTAACTGATAATTACGGAAGCTTGATAAGTGGACGTTTTACAGAGAGTAATCAGGGACGATATCAAAATGTTTCTCCTTATTATCGGTTTACTGATATACAAAGTTCTTGCTATTAAACCGATGTTGTTTAAGACTCCATCTTGTTTAACTACCGCTACCTTGCATCGTTTTTACGATGAATTCGCAAGAGCCTTGAATATTCATAATACAAATCTCTCAGTCTAACTGATTAAGTCTATCGAATAAGAAAAGCGTGGCGAGCACAGAAGCTGCTTAGCAGCGCTAGGGTCTCAGTAGGGCCGAGTCACGTTCAATCACGATTGATAAGCCGGCAGGCGCTCCGCGTCACCATCGTTCTGTTACATGGGCAAATTGATTCGTCCCCGATACGATAGACGGCGGTCATAATATTCGCGCGTATAAATCATCCCGGGAACAATATCGCGAACAGTATCGCGAACATCGATTTCACGGGCGCGATTAGGTCGCTCGATCGCCGCCGATCGAAGAAACGCGCTCACAAAGGCGCGTCACGTACGCGCCGCGCGATAGAAGCACACGCGGACCATTAAACGGCCGGGCATTTTAATTAATGCGTAACTGTAAAAAGGAGACGATAGAACGACGTCGTAGAGCCGCGGCTCCAGCGAGTTGGAGAAACGTGAGTCGCGGGAACGATCGACGGCATCGCAGCACCGCGCGTCTTGAAGAAGACGATTGCGCCGCGCGCCATCACTGCGTCCACCAACGCTATTGATTAGGATGACTCGAAGCTCTTCGAGATAAGCCGTTCGCCCCCTACAAAAGCCCCTGCTTACCTTTAGCCTCACGTTGATTGAGTTCCGATGGGTGTGGCGTATATCTCAAACGCCTCCGCATTAATTATTAGGTGGACCGCGGGTTTCTCGCACATCGCGTGCATCAAAAAGCGGGCCCATCCTGCCCGCGACTGCTTATTCTCCACCGACGTTGCGTCGCCTATTCGACGCTGATGATCCTCTTACGTCCTGACACGTATCGGCGTCGGGAATATTTAACTACAGAGTAGGAGCCTAGCGTCTTTTAACTTTAAAAGACGCAAATAATTACAATTGAGGAGTTTATTTTAAGAGGAACGTATGAGTAATTGCGATATTTTGAGAAGAAAGAATTTAATCACTTTTACGTGTTGTTATTTTAAGATATTATCTTTCAATACGACAGTGTATTCAATTTGTTCTTGATAGTTTCGTCTGACATTTAGGAACGTAAAAAGGGTTCTCAGAAACAATGGTAATGTTAGCCAGTACTCCTGATTGTGTTTCGTATTGACTACATAATACATAGGAGAATCAGCATTCGGAATAATTAAGGTTTACTATGAATTATTAATTGGCATTCTTTCACGTTTGTTCTTCTCGAAGCGGATACCCTTTCCCAATCAATCGCGGGGATATCGATGGTTGACGATTCAGCGAAAAGTGGCATGGTAAAACGTGCCAGAGGTGAAAGACGAAGAAAAAAACGATGGCTCCCGGGCGGCAGGTGAAGGACCCTCCCCCCTCCCATCTTTTGGTGTCCCTCTTCTTCCTGCAATTTCCCATACCGCGGTCCCCTACCTATATATTCCCGCGGAGTTACACAGCCACGTTGTTCCTGCTTTTATCATTATTGTTATTATAATTTCGGTGGTATGAACCTCTGATGAACCGATGCGAAGAAGACTCTCGGGCTGGGAGAGATACGAGAGGATACGGTGAAGCGAGTCGAAGAAGGAAGGCGCGATCCCGCGGCAGAAAAAGAGAGAGAGCAAGAAAGAACCAAACAGCAAAAAGCGGACGCAAAAGATGGACCGAGCGCCGAGGATAAGATGGTGAAGAAGAGGAAGAAAAAGTGGTTACCGAGCGAAGGAGGAACCGCGAGGAAAGAAGAGGGCTTCCATCGCGGGTTTCGTGGTTGGCCTCCTGGTAATTTGTAGCTTCGATATCATCGCTTCGGAGTTATTCGGAGGCGCATGAATATACGTACCGAGCTGACTACCTATCCGCCGATAGCACCTATACTCTCTCCCTCGGTCCCTTTTCCTCGGAATCTCCTCCTCCCTGTCCGGGTCGCTTCGTAAACCGCCCCAGCATATCACTGACTTGATTACTCCGGGGAGTTGCGTTATTAAGATGTGCATACAAGAGGGATGTGTCACGTACGTGTAATAAAATGTACGAGCATGTAAGAATAGATTAAATGGATCATAAAAGTTTATTATGTCTAAGCCACTTTACGTCCGTTTCTACCAATGCGGATTAATTTTAATCTCGGTTTAATTTACTTTTTATCTTTTTCTAATTCTTAAAATTGGAAAAGGATGAAAAATAAGTTAAACCGAGAATACACCGAGATTAAAGTTAATCGGCATTGGTAGAAATGGACATTTATCGACAACCATCGAACTTTTGCTTATTTGCGAATTGTTTCTTGCGAACTGCCTATTTGCACGATGAATTTTTCGTATGCTTGAATATACAATGTATTCATTTAATATATTAATTGCACGATGAGAATTAGTTGGAAAACGAGCACCTGTTTACACGAAAGTTGTCGCTCGCGATCTGTCTGTTTACGATCTTCAGAGGCTCGCCCGTCTAAGAATTTCCAATTGCGAGAAATAACGGAGAAATAAAGAGAAAGAGAGAGAGAGAGAGAGAGAAGAAACGAACGAGGAAATTCGACTGAATCGCAAAGTCCGTAAACTTATACTAGCTCGCGCTTTCAAGATCTTTTCAAGGAATTTGTCTGTCGAACATCTTGAGTCTGTTAATGACTTTTCGACGCTTCCCACCCCCGCTCAGACGCCGGAATATCATCTTGGAGAATTTCACTGTCGTCTAGACGCAGATGAGAAAACTGTGCCGCCGCTAAAATTTTTTCCCGTAGAAAACTTAATCAGAGCTAATCTAAGATTGAGGGCATGCAATATCCTGTTTGATCCTCGAGGCTGGTATCATTTTACTAACTTTGACAGGGTGATAAGCGAATTATATTGCAATATATTTTACTTGAATAAAACATTTATTTTGTCTGAAGCCATGATGAAACATCTATACATTAATTTATTTAATTTCAAAATTCACGACGTGAATTTTATATTATAAAATTATGTATCTCAATAAAATCCGGTAATATTATAAAGTAATGTATGTCCGCTCAAATCATGAAACTTGAAGCCAGTCAGCGGAATAAAATACGTAATTAGGATACGTCAGAAATATTTTATAATTACATGACTGGCATCAATTCCGTATACAGCCTGGATTGTTTCATATTGCCGTGGATTGACGTATTCATTTGGCATAATTATTTCTCGGGACCATGCGGTCCGAGCAATAATTAACCGTGTTAACAAGATCGCCACGCCGCCGGACGGAAATATTCGTGGACACGCACACGCGTGCAAGCAACCGAAAGAAACGTGAGACAAACGGGTCCCCTCTGTCAGAAGGCGTCAAAGCGATTGGTCATCGGAGTAGGGCGATCTGGCGAAGCGGTTCCGTAGTTATGGGTTCGTGCTGAATTTTGCGATCACACGCCTACCGTCGGTTGGAACGCGTCTCCTTTTTTCGACACCGTCTCGTTTTGACCGTTCTTTTTCGCGGAGTCATCTGCCGCGTAACGCGAGATCATCTCCGGTGAAAAGGGATTTTTTTTTCGACGAGCAATTTGTTCTAGCTAATCGGACGTAGTCGCGCGATCCAGCTTGCGAGTATAATGTACGATGATTAATACAACACAGCCGCGTACTCTCAAATTTCTTCTTCTTCCGTCCTATTTTTCGCGGCAATTCCGATGAACGGTTTGTACGCGCGGTGACCCGAATCGCCAGGATTGAACGCAATCGCAATCTTTACAATTCGTCTTGTTCCTCGAGACGTCCAAGATGTGACACGCTGTTCGCCCCGGTGACAAGAGGACGACAAGGTACGGCCTCTTTCGTCGCGGCGGGTCTCCGACAAGAGGAATTCACTTCGTTGTGTCTGCAGGAAAAAAACAATACTATTCTTGCACCAGTAATGTCACACTCCGCGGCCTCTCACTTCCTCGTATCTATATCTCGTTCCCCGCTCGAACCGTGGACCATGCCCGCCCGTTTTCCTTGCAATACGGTCGCAATGCTTGTCAACATCGGTTAGCGGGATATTTCCTCTCTCGCGGGCATCGGTCCATTGATGTCACGTACAACGCTGCCAAAGCGGAGACGGAACGGGGCCTCTTTTCATGGCCCCGTCCCGCGAGATTTTCGATGCAGCAACACACTTATGAGGCCATCGAATCCTCTCTCTTTCTCTTTCTTTCTCTCTCTCTTTCTCTTTCTCTTTCTTTCTGTGCCTTCTCGATAGGCACGCCGAGAGCGATGAAGGGACAGAGAAGAGGGAAGGGAAAGGGACGGTGGACGTGGACTCCTTTATTTCGCGGGAGCCCGCTTTGTCGAACGTGTTCGCTCGAGTGCAGGTTTCTTCATGTCTTTGTTAGCGAGGCGAGAAATTCTGCCTGTCCTCCACAATTACGCGGCTCGAGCGTGGCTGCGACACTCGTTCCGCAGCCAAAGCAGCCTCCGGGGTCGTTCGAGCTTCGAGGTGTGATCTAGAGACCAACCCTGCACCATTCGCAATTACCTTACGCAATCGCGCGTACGCCTATGTAGGTATATGTATGGGTGGAGTTCGCATTTCGAAGTGCTGCGACCTGAATGGAAACGCATTCCAGAGCGAGCATTCGACGCATCGATGTGCATTCAAGTGCCGCGTAATCGGGCAACGACCAAGTTCTGCGGGTATATAAAAACCAATGTACAATATAAGGCATAATAAAAAGAAGAATTAAAATTTAGACTTTTGCCATTTAAACTTTTGATATTAATCGATTTGATTATGGATACAATTTTGTGTGAAAGATAATTTCGATTTTCCTTAATCAAACATGAAAAAGAATCGCAGGCTAGGCGAAAGATCGTTATCCATCGTTATCGATATCTCGTCTATCGGTAAGAGACAATGATACTCATCGTATCTAGGGCTTCTCCTCTTCTACTTGGAGGGAAGCGCGTTGGTTTCCCTCGCCCTAAGTGCACATATTACCTGACAATGAAGAGACTTCGGCACAGCACGCGCTCCGCGCATGAACGAATTAATTATTCTTCGTCGTGATCGCCGCCAATTACGCCCGGAGCGCCACAATCTTAATGAAAGCGGGCGCGCCGACCGCAACATAGATCGCAATTACGCGAAAAGCGGGACAACGACTTTGCCTTCAGCGATCGCTCGGCGAGAGCGCGCGAGAGCGTGGCCCGATCAATATACAGCGTTCGGTCGACGATGGAAAAGGGTTTCGTGCGGTCTATCGTGCGCCAAGGCGACTCTTAACTTTTACATGGGCGCGTGAATACATTAAGCGCGCGGGCTCGACGAGATACGCGGTTTCTTTAATCTTAATCAGAAGACATATGGACATAGCGGGGCAACTACATTCGAACACGAGTACACCATTAGCAAACAAGATCACCTGCCTGACCCCTCCCGCTCTTTCCGCAGCCCCTGCCGTTCCTCCCTCCATCCGTCCGCTCTTAAAATACTTCTGTAAGTCCCTGATAAACCAGCGCGCGAGTGTCCTAGCATCAAAAACTCTTGAATCGAGAAACGATTGTCGAGACGGTGTCGTTGACTCGCGATCGATATACCTCTCGGCATAGATAACGTCTGTTAATAATTACCTTCTTCATATCGAGTGAGTCTCTGTAATAAACAGAGCGCGTTTCGCCAATATTTGCGTAGCAAGTTTCTATAATAGAAGGAGATAAAGTGAGAAATAAGTCTTTGAATAATGGAAGGATCATTATCTTAATACGGGATCGGATAGCAGGGTAAAGTGCCGATGTTGAAAAGGATAATAACGAAATAACACTGGTGAAAGGCCGTTACTGTCATTAACCACGCTATTAATACTTGAATGAAAATGCAAGCCGTACTTCGAAATCATCGTCGATATATTAGAAACGTGCATTTCTCTGGTATAATTTAATTCATTTTGCGCAATAATTTTTCTATCAGCCGTTAATTAATATATAGAACTAGAATTGCATTAATATCGGGCGCTAATAACAGCGTGTGATAAAGTGATTTACAACAGGTCACGATGAGTAGCGAGAACGCTCGATAATTACTCTCGCTAATCATAGAGTTTACGTCGCCTTGCAGTATCTGCCCGCGTTATCTATAGGAACCCGATCGTCAGCTTCTCTCTGACTTAGCATCAAGGATTTCCTTCGTGCGGCCGCAGTCCTGTCGTTCTCTAAACCACTATATAAGCGCGATCGCGATCGTCCAGCGTGCGCAACGTGCAACGCAGACCTAACGGCACGCTAATACGTTACGCTATTAGTTTAATAGCGGACGCACACATGGAGTAATTCGCAGGCGAATGCGCGTTGAAAAAGTAGGAGATGGGTCAGTCGATGCGCCAGTCGAGCTGCCGTTACGTCTTAACGAACAATTTTACTCGCCGATTCACTTGGCCGAAGAGAGAACCGTATTTTAATAACGAAAATTCCATTCCGGCACACACGTACGCCGCCGCGGCCGCCCCGTTGTAAGTTACGAGCTCATGCGATGCGCGGCCGGCAAAACACGATAGAACACAAGCCGAGAGAGCCGGCGTCTCTCTTATCTGCTTAATGTCTCGTTACTGTAATGATTTCGCCTCGAATCTGCGCCTCTTCATTTATTCCCCGGCAGTATTGGCCGATCGTACGCTGATAACCGGTGCCTCTCGTTATACTAACGGTATTAAAGTCCCGGCCCCGGCACAGGCATCGGCACCGAGCGCCTCAACCCTCTTCCGCCACAGCTCTCGCGTCTCCGTCGCAGCCTCGGCTGCCGCGCGAATTTCGTGAACGACTTAGCTACGGGGAGAAGATTTATCATCGACGCGTAGCCGCCGGTGATGGAACGTCGACGTCCGGTAATCCGCGAGAATTTCTCGTTCCGTTGAAGAATAGTTTTTTCGACAAATGGCTCCTCGCGAAACTCCCGCTGTACATCGCCGCGGTGAAAAATGCATTCCTTTATCGCGCCCATGCCACGAGCACGTATTACATACATTATCTTTTTGACTGCGATATCGCAAATTACACATCTTCCTTTTCATCCTCTTTTTTGCAATGGTCTTTCATCTAGGTCGGTCTTATAGGAAAGAATGAATAATGAAAAATTAAGAATTAAAGACAAATATGACCAGATGCTTTTTCAATCAAAATTTTCTGCGCTCACGCGTTCTATATACTATTAAAGGTAAAGGTACCAATACCCGGACATGTACCTATATCCGGACACCTTAATTATTTATAAGTATAACGCGAATTAAAATTAAAGATAAAAGTATTTTTTCTTGTAGTTTGAAACTTCAATTATAATATCCAAACGTTTATTTTCATAAATTTATATATTTTTAAAGGTATCCAGACACAGATACGTGTCCAGGTATTGGTACCTTTACCTTAATTTAATCTCAACTTTATGATAAAAGATCAATATTGTATAAAATAGTTTCTCACAAATACCTAAAGCTGTCGCGGGATACGTTGATTCATCGTCGTGTCCTCAGATCGGACGATCGCGGATCGAATGGGATCGTGTGTAGGCTGTCGAGCAGACGTGAACTAATGATCGGTCATCGCGCGTCACATCGACCCAGCGCGTCAGCGTAGGCGTCAAAAATCCCGTTGCCGCGTGCACATCGGCGAGAACGGACAGCGAGAGAATCGAGCGGCGAAGTCCGATGTGCACCGAAGTCATCCACGCAAATTACTCCGACCGCCATTAATGAGAGGCTTCGGTCGCCACACGTCGAAAGTCATTGCGTACTTGAGAGATCAAGTCGGGGCCTCCACGTCGGTCCCTTAATTTCTCGTTACCGTATCAGCGCGGTCAGGCGTAGAGGGGGTCAGCCACGGAAAGAAAAGAAACGCGGATCCCTGCCTTTCGCGAAGTAATTAAAACCGTCGTATTGAACGAGCCACCGCCGTTAATTACCGTTAATTATCCGTGGGGTTCTCCTTCGCTTCTGCATGTCTCGTTGCCCGTTGTGATTTCGGGACGCGGAGAAAAAAAGCGCCTTTCGCGTGGTCACCGAGACCGCGGCTGACTAATAGCGCAAAATTATAATGAACAGTCTAAAAGCGCGATAGAACATCTTTTCCCTGAAAGAGGATCCTAAAAGCTTACACTTTATTGCTTGAGAACAAAATAGCTGAAGAAACTTAATAAGGACGATATTAAAAGGAAATAATAACTAATAAATTCATAAAATAAAGGCGATGTTCGTAATTAGGCATTATTTGATGAGTAATTACAGTTTCGTGACTGATATGATAATATTCTTTCTTGATTTAATTTAAAAAATAATACGTAACAAAATCCAATAACGTAAATGTTTGCTGTGTCCAACGTAACGTTTATTTCTATTACGATCTTTTCCCTTGGACAGGCTAAGGAAAACATGTTCGTTAATCCATATCATACATTTTTACCACGGACCGCTCTATTGATCCATTCAAGTCGTGCGTGTCACGCATGATCGGACTGAATTTAAGGTAGGTCATCACGCCTACGTGGTGTCCGGATACTATACCGGTGCGCAACAAGCAACAGACATACATACATCAAGCATCGAGACATCAGCGTCGTCGCGGCGCGACGGGATCTGAGGAGCCGACGTCGTTAAGCCGCGGATCTCTTCTCTTCCCCTCGTAACACCGTGATTTAATTACCCGCCAGCGACAAGCCGGAGACGTACTAAACTCCACCGCTGTCTCTATCCATTCTTCCTGTCGGCGCTACGCCTCTCGAATATACGCGATCTTAGCGCGATAGAACGCGATACGATCGACGCGATCGATAAGGTCCCGTGGACGATCCACGAAACATCGATTGCCGCCGAGACACGCTAGCGCGTAGTGTGTTAGGCCCAAAAGAAAAGAATGAGATAAAGGGTCGAGAGGGAAAGAGTCACTCGATAATTAGCGGAATGATACGACATCGACGATAAAAAAAAAATAAAAGTGCCTTCGTACGAAGAGATACATCACGCGTGCAGGAAATCCAGGGAGAAGTACGGCCGAGCAAATCCGCAGTGCAGGGTCAGTGGAATTAAAATGCTCTCGAGTTAAGTTAATGACGAAGATTCTCCTTTTCTCGGCGACGCCACGTCTAAGATACCGAGACGCTTTTGCCGGTTGCGTTGAATCAGCTTCCGTGGAACGCGAGGCGCGCTGTCAGTTTTTCTCATTAGCTCGGAAGGGATGAAATTTCATCTGACAATAGTGAATCCCGCGAAAAGAGAACTTGAGAAATTCAGAGAGAATATTTCTCTCTCTCTCTCTCTCTCTCTCTTTCTAAATATAATTCATTATCCGATGGCTTACGAGGTAACCGCGAACACCGCAAAGTACATTTGCAAGTATTTCGAGTTTCGAGAGATCATCAAAAAAGAGAATAGAATTTATTCTAGTAAATTGTATTTATACAAAGTCTAAATTTTTATATAATATATTTTTATATATTAACTGAGATGTCGGATTAAAAATCGGATATGCAATGCACTGACAAACCCAGTAAAAAGTTTCAAATCCCACTTTTTCCCAGTTTTGCTGTGCTGCTTTCTCACTCGCAACATTGTTCATTTTATATTTCGGCCGGCTGCCTATCAGCACGCAATATCTTTAATCCTGTTTTCATCGACTTTTTTTTACGCGATACGTTCACTCAGATATTCCTTTCGCCTGTCTCATACACGAAATGATTGACTCGCAGGTAGTTCCACAGACAGTAGCGTCTATATTACAGCCGGTCTTGTACATGATGTATAAGAAAGAAATGGTTCACTTAGATAAAATTTGATATTACTCCCATAAAGTATATATGTTATGTCATTCTGGTTATTCACAGTGACAGTTAAGGTAGTTTGATGATAAACAACTTTTGCCAAAAGTGATAGGTTTTATTTTTTATATCGAAAAAAAGAACTCTTCTGAATCGATTAAGCCCAGAAAAAAGATAATTCACCGTCCCGTTCTCAAGATATTTAATTTTAAAATTAGGTGATTTTAATGATTTTTACGTTGGTCTAATAGGAAAAGAGGTTATTTTCCTATGAATAACACGAGTTTGCGAAAAATCTTTTGCCAAAAATGTTTGAACAATTATATATCGATGGAAAGAGGACACTGTGAGGAAGCCTATAGTTGAAGGTGAACACGATCCACCGTATATACAGTTTTTTTTTAAATTAATAATTAAAGTTGAAAACTAGTCAAGCGACGCATTAACACACACTTTATTTAATCTATTTCAGGCAAAATATTATTCTACAACGTAAAAATTATTGACTAATGGTCTTTTTACGTCGTTACGAAGCTTTGCGATGCGTTATTTTATTTTTTCTTAATCATATAAATAAAAAAATTATAAACATTGTTTTGACTTCGGCCCTTCATCATCGAACTACCTTAATCAATGCTGGTAAGAAAACGGTTCTCGTTTACGCGCCACGACGCGAAAAGTTGCCCTCGTCGACGAATTTCAACTCGTGTTTCGGAGCACTCCGAGTCTCAAGCATCCGCGCGACAGTGGATAACGAAGCGAAGCCCGCTCGTGCACCTGTAGCGAAAAGAGTTTCGATCGATGGCAATCCAAAGCGCGGGTCTAGGCTTGCTCGCACGTTCCGACCATTTACCTCCTCCATCGCTTCCAGCGGGGCCGCGGCTATACAGATATAGCAGAAGATGAACGGGCAACAGGTGGGTTCATGCTGAATCCGCTTTGACCCATTTCAACGAGTTTCCTTTCCGCGACCGTTATATAGGAAATTTCCTACACGTTTTCCGCGTAAACTTTCCCGCAAGCCGTCGCGTCGCGTCGCGTCGCGCTGCGCCGAAAAGAGTGTCGACGTCGACTTTTTGCTCCGGGAAGGAACTTTGCCGCTGGCATGACTGCGCGAACGTCTGGAAAACTTTATTTTCCGCGGCCGTACGTGCCAATGCTCCGGGAGAAAAACATTGTAAAGCTAATCCCTCCCTCGGGCGTGGTATTAAGTTTAAGTTGTGATTTACGTCGCGTTACATCTGTGTACACTCGTTCAACTTCGATACTTTTCAAGTGTTATGGCAGGACTTGGTTAAAATATAATGAACGCTACGTTCAAGTCGCTTATGGCTCTGTCCGATCGAGATTCTCTTGGTACTCTAACAAATGTTCAATGATCTGTGTCTACTTTCTCACTATTTCACAATGTTGACATATAGTTGAAACGATAAATAATTTTTCCTTTTAAATTTCAAATCATATAACACAGAGCGCTTTGAAAATAAACTGTGAAGCCATATTTGAACTAATATATATGCGCAAACAATTTTCTATTCACTTCCTGTGTTACTTTCATTTGACACGATTAATTTATTTTTATATATTCTATATAGCTATATATTTTTAAAAATTAATTAATTAATTTAATTAAGTTAAATTATCTATATATAAATTCGTCCTTTCGTCTTTTTAAATTCGTCATTTATATCAAGTTATCTAATATTTTTTTTTGTATTTTGTACATCTATGATATGATTCAGCGGGCGCTTCTCGAAGCATAATAAATTTTTCTTCTTTTTCTTTTCTCTTGATCGGACGAGAGTGCTTCCACCTGAGGAACTTCTTTTTCTTACCGCTGCAAATTAACGCCTCGACGGACGGCGCACGTCCATCCGCCAGGTGGGAAATTTTTCTCCGCGCAGCCGACCGGTCTCACGCCGCGAGACATTCCGGCCCGGTTGCCCGGTGTATGATCTTCATTACGCGAAATTAACGTCGCGCAAATACGGGCGCACCCACGCGTCCGGCTCGTGTCCCGACGACAGCTCCGGTCTAATCAGGCTAAAGTTGGCGCGCTTTTTTCCATCCGGGAGAAATTAACATCCGCGGCGGTCGTTAATTCTACGAGACCACGAGATCTTGACCGGTTGGTCCCGTTTTTTTTTTCGCACGGGGAGTCGTGCGCGACGTGATTATGCAAGCGGCTTTATAGCTGGGCCGATAAATTTGAAAATTTATAGGCGTGCGAAACTTTTAATACCGCGACACCGCTAATGCGAAAAAAAACGCGCGGTTTTTCAGAAAGGCTACTTTATCGCACCTTGTAACGATTTGACGTACGACTGCTTTATGTAACGGTAAAAATGATTTTTTTCCTTTTCAGATTTTTAACAATAAACAACCAGATCTATTGATCCAATATACAGTCATGTTCATATTTATCATGTCATAAATTCTCAATAATTAGATCTGGAAATATTTAGCTATGTATAAGATAATTTAAGGGAAAGCTAGATTGAAGTGCTCGTTATATAAATATTTTGATCATATTTTATTGTTTGATGAAAGCGATGTATGTATAGAAAAAATATTCTAGGGAACTATTTCTCTCTCTCTCTCTCTCTCTCTCTCTCTCTCTCTCTCTCTCTCTCTTTCTCTCTAAAAATATTAATGTAATATTTTCTGAAGTATTACATATTATATGTTAATATTAATTATTTTTATATCTTATTAATATTTCAAGCTTAGATAACGGAATTAATTCGTGCCATTTGTATAAATTAACTTTGTTAAACAACTGAGGCAACAATTACAAATGAATCTGATGCGAAGCACCGGACGTTGGCATTACTTACGGTACTTAATAACACTAAAGTACGAGAATTCAGTACGAGAATCCAGTAATCGAAACCGGAATCCGGCCGGCCGTATCGGACGTTAGACGAACGAACGGTCCCACACGCACGGAGAGAGAGATTCCAGTTAGGCGCGAGCGATTCTGAAAGTAAACCGCCCGCGTGTTGCTCTAGAATCATTACGCGATTATTTAACGGAGCGCTAAACAACTCAAGCTAACTGGACTCGAGGAGCTCCGCTTGACCGGCGCGGCCGCCAGACGTGGGAAGTTATGCAAAAAGAGATTACGTCGCGATACGCATCGCTCCGAAGCCGCGAAGGTGAGACGCGAAATGGAAGGTAGACAAACAGAAGAAGCGAGGAATCTGTACGACATGGTAATCGTCAGCGTCGCGGCAAGTAAGGGAAGACTCGTTTGTAGACTCGCTGTCTGTCACATGTAAAATATTTTTAGCACGTGATGTCTTCTTCTTCGTTCTTCTCTTCTAATACTACTCTTCGTCGGCGGCGTTGTTATCCTAATCCGTTTTCCTCGTGGGTTTTGCGTGCGCATACCGTACGCAAATAGCGATCGCAGAAGTAAATTTTCGGATGCATAGAGACGATCGTGTAGTTGCAAAACTTGAAAACTCGAGAATTTCGGTAACAAATAAATATATTCCGTATAAAAGGAACCGAGCGTCAATTTCAAGCCGGTTATATTGGCAATTTTCCACTTTCAAATTTTGTACGTAAAAAAATACGTATTATTTAGTAATTTTAAGATTGTATTTAATTACGCTAAAAAATTTCTTGGAAATCTGTGCGAGATGTACAGATTAATTCTGCACGATTGAAATTATGCGGAGATGCGATAATACTTGGGAGAATAAAATAAAAATACTAAATAATTCTAATACTCTGAAAATCTATTAGCGTCATTTAATTTATTTCATGTAGGAACGAAATTCAGAATTGCTTCCGACGCTCATGTACGGGGATTACGGCGTACGCTATATGCGCACGTCTAGGTACATTCCGTGTTATATATCCGTTGGTGAACACGAGGAATAATCATCGCAACGGAGCCAGCCTTAATGAATTGCTCGGTGAAACTGGTCCTAAAATGAATTCACTCGGAAAATTTCTACTGAAATGACAGGTCAGAGTTCGCGGTCGGCAGAACGGTCGGAATTTTAAGCTGGTTTCATGATCCGTGGGATCTGCTGCGAACGGTTTGTTAAAGTGGTAACGCGCACTCCCGTATATATATATATATATATATATATATATATATATATATATATGGCTGACAATACATAATTACTAGAAACTAATTACGTTGATGCAACTAATTACCCGCATGTCAAAGTTAATAAGCTATTCGATATAAATGTTGAAATTAATATGAATGTGATAAACTATTCCAACAACCGGTTAAAAAATGCAATTACACAGATTGACATATATTGCATTAAAACTATCTGATTTTTGTTAGAGATTTATAATAGAAATTCGCTTTAACGTACAGTAATACACTCGGTAATACATTTTCATAACACCGCATATCGCTCTATTTTCGCTTCACTAACACAATTAATCTTCTAGCATATTTCACAAGATCTTTCTCACTCAATAAGTAATGTCCCTAAAAATGTATTGTTTAAAAACGTTAATTAATTACTTTGTTCCCATTTCTTGCGGCTCCACGAAATGCAGAACGGCTGAAGCGCTCGGAGAGCCGTGTCGGTAACGGCTAATTAACTTTCCTCCTTCACTGTGTGTGTCTTCACCCGGCATTCTATCACGATTCCACGTAACAGTTATTCCCTCGTGTGAGGAGCCCCGCACAGGCTTGCGGGGCGTTTCGACGCGTTCGCGAAACTCGTGTGACCCGTACTAAACGCGTCTCGGTGGCGCTCTTCAAACGTCGCTCGTTCGATCGCGGCGATCCCAACGACGAGACGTCGACACGGTCGCAAGAAAACCTCGTGAGCAAACAGAACCACAAGTAAGTGGAAGACACTACCTCCATTACTCGCGACGCGGAGATCCTTTTTGTCGTGGATTCGTCTCGCTCGCAACAGACCGCTCTCGCACAGCCCCGCAAATAGGTAAAGCTAATAAATTTGCCATCAAGAAACGGATAATCACCTTATGCCAACTCACTCGAGTGTACGCTCCGCTTCGCCTGAGATGAGAATCGCCGGCAAGAAGCGAACGCTGCTGCAAGTATAAAGGAACGATATCAAAAAGATTAAGATGAGTGCGCGCGAGTACGGTCACACCTACACGCGTACGTGGAACGAGCGCGAATCACTTGTCCTAGATGGGCGAACCTCTTCTTCTCGCGATGCGCTCGATAAAGATCGATCGGCCGACGTGGCGTTTTAAGTCGCGATGTTTAATTGAGTAGCATCACTTACGTACGAGATAAGTAAGATGATTCATGTCGAATACGATTATAGCATAGAGGCATACGATAGAGGCAGTAATAACATTATAAATAGGGTAGAAATATTTTTTATAAAAATATCTGTTTTTATCGAACCGTCTTATTTTATATATAAAAGTAAGAGAGCGGATCTTTTCTCTTAGCAGCAAAAAATGAACTTCTAATTATTTTATGAATGTAACTACTATACTTGTGCTGTTACTCGATAAATTGTGCGAGTCGGCGTATTTCTTCAGGAAATTAATTTTCTACAAAATCCCGCTACTTCTTAAAGAGGTCACGTTGGGCGTCCTGCTAAATCGGAAACAAGGATTTTTCTAAATATTTTTTACAGTTCTTGTACATTAAACTGCGTTCTCTCTTTAGTTCGAATTATCACGAAATATAGTTAACTCGTTACTCTACTTAGTAGATATGATTGATTTTGTACGTAATCTCTCAAGCGATGCCCAAAGCTGGCACAGGCCGTCGTCGACGACGCGACGCGACGGTCAGATTGATCGTCATAGCCGGCGGGTGGCATCAGCGTAGGAAGGATCAGGAAGCCCTTATCAGATTTTCCGACCCTTCTTTCATTTTAAGCGCACATGAAGACAAAGAAGGAGAGTCCGGCCGGCTCAGAGAGCTCGTCGTCAACGGCGGGAGCTTGAATATTTCAGGAATTGCGCCGGACGCTTCAAACATGCGTTCACAATGCCCTCACGAATGTACCCTCGAGCCACCCTCCTGGTAACCCGACATCGTCCTTCAAGATATTAACAAGGCATCGTTGTGACCGGTACATCACCCGGATAGCTGCGGTGTCCCGGGATTAACTACGTCGCTGCCTGCCGGTCCATTGAAAAAGTTTCGGGACGACGTTCAAAATGGCTGGAAAGTCTCGCTCCTTTTTTTAAGCTCGTGGAAAAACATCGTGCCCCATGGGTGGTACTCGGTACGACTGCGAGTGGATTCCGTGGGATTATCCCTTCGATCCTTATAGGTACGCCCTATGCGAACGATGTCGTTGCTGGTCGACTTCCGCTCCGCCCTTCTCTCACATGGCGGCCGCCAGCGAAATCTTCCTTTGTCCTTGATCTTACGGTCTCGAGGAACATCCCGGCGAGCCTATTTTTCAAGAACGCTCTTCTTTTCCTGTTTCGAGTAGGGTGCACGGAGCTCCCCTATGATTTAGGTTATTATGCTCTCGTCATCGGCCCCCGGATGGAAAATCGAGGGAGCACGAATGGACTTCCGTGACTAGGCGGATTACGTACTTCGATGTGGAAAGGCGAAATTAATCAGGCAAACCGCTCTTTCTCTCCAGATCATCGAGCAGAGCCGATCGGAACCCCTCCATAGTTCTTGTTCCCGATTGTGACAGAACCTTCGTCGTGACCTCATTGTAGAATAGCGAAACTTCGTAGAAAATTAATTTCCTGAAAAATTCTATTCGCGCTGACTTGCAAAATCTAAAATTTATCGCGTAATAATCGAAAATCGATGTCCCAGATTCGCTTTTTGATTCTCATTGTTTTCAATAATGAAAAAACTCTACAGAGGAATTGCATAATTATTATTCTTTTAAAATCGAAATACTAAATTATATTATATGTAACTTTATCATTCTTATTGCTATACGCAATGTGTATGCGTTTTTATAAAATGCCACGCACCCTTCGATATTTTATTAGCATAATTAATTGCGATTATCATCAGTTTTGAGAGAACTAGTATTAGCTCTTGCGTGCATTTCAACTTCCGAAGATGCGATACGGTATAACTTATCATGAAACCCGGGACACACGAATGCGTATATCGAGACTAATCTCCCGTTGTCTCGGCGGCGTCAGTTCAGAAGTGACAAATGTGTCCTCCGCAGGTCGAACCTAAGGTTATACCGGTTATACCTGGCTATCTCGATACCTCGTCCATGTATACGCGCGTATATATCAGGTGACCGAGAGTCTAGAGCCCTTCTAAGTCCTTATCCTCAGCCGGAATAACCCAGATTAGGCTCTAAAACCCTTCCTCCGATAACGGCACCCTTAAGCTGTCCATTCGCTTATTGGTCCATTATATGTAGACAGTGTAATAGCGCTCCAAAGATCATGCCGACGTAACGCGATTAACATGTTATTTGCAGAAATAATGCACAATTTAAAATAAGATCCTTAGAAATCTTTAGCGATACATGATATCTTTACAGATATTGAGTATAATTAACATTATTAATGGAAACGAAAGCAAGATAGTATTCTGTAGTATTTTAATAAGAGACTAAAATTAATATAGAAGGATATATAAATTATATTTAAATCATATTATTTATTAAATATTATTATACATAATATATATTTTTACATAAATATACATAGATCAATATTTTTACATTAGAGATCTTAAAAATAGGTCACGTGTAAAGTGTATGTGTGTCACGCTTGATAAATAATACGTACTCCATTACGTACGCGATATGTCTTGCAATCGCATTACCAACGCTTACACTATCGAGTTTAGCCGAATGGCATTTAGTTGAACAGTTCAATGACTTCATTCTGTTATCTCCTGTTCTTTCTGCCGTCTCTCTGCATACCGTCTGTTGACTAAGCAAGTTGTTCTCCAATCTTCCGCGCATAGCCGTAGTTCGACGAAGTTACGACGGAAATCTTTCGTGTAGTACTTTTTCCCGTCGTACGTTGTACGTTGAGTTACGAGAGCAGATAGCGACGAGTGAAACGTATATAGATACCCTCGGCTGTGACAGTTTGACGACTCGACAAATGTTTGAGTTATCGCTAGAATGACACAACCGTCTTCGGTCCACCATAAAGTAGCACTCTGGCGCGCTTTTACGACGAAAGTATCGCGGCCGGTTACCCGACGACGCGACGGTCAAAAATACGCGATGCGGATAGATTATTTTACATCGCATGCATTTTTCTCCGCCCCTTATGAAGGAGTTATCGAACAAAAACCGTTCATGGCTGTCCCGCCGTAAAAATTCCACTGGACCTGTCTTTAGCGCTCACGCGCTATATGTTACAGCGATCGGTTGATAAATTATTAATTTTCTACAACAAAGAATGATCATGATCGCTCAAGTCATTTCCGGATACCGGGCCCTCGATCACATCCCGGTTTTTCTGGTTCTCACGTTCTGCATAATCGCCGGTGAGTGGACTTTTTTTAGTCGAGGGAAATCTGGTGTGCGTACAAGCTCGTGTCGCGGGTCAGGAAAGACACACGCATCTACGGGAACAACAATGGCGAGGTCTCGGATGGGGTGCATCCCATTAACGCTGCCGCTGCTGCCGGGCACCTCGAACGACGGCGGGCTAAGTGCCCGCAGCAATACGGCAAGAACATGTCATACATTATTAACGTACGCGACGGACAGGATGCCCACTATCTAATAGCCAATATATATTCATCGACGTAATTGATTTCTCGCACGCATGTACGACGTATTATCTTGTCCAAGGTCATGGCGCGATTCTCCGCCGTTAATTTTTGTCCAGGTTATTGCGCGAATTTACGAGCGGCCGTGTGCTCGTAGCCATGCCGTTACCGTAATATGCATGGCAATCCAGTTGCACGGCTAACTGGAAACTTAATTGGGTTTTATATAGACGCGCGAGGAGAAAGGGAAAGAGAGATGGAAAGAGTGAGAGAGATAGAGGGGGGAGAGTTTAGAAAACACGGAGATAATGTTAATTTACGGTAAGTGTACGTGTTCACACAGCAGCGCACCGTAACGCAAATCTGAAGTTACCATTTAACATTAAGCGCTCGACGTGAGTTGTAAGTTGTAAGAGTGCAATAATAATTCCGTAATTCGTAAATACTTCGTAGTACTTTCCGGTGTAATGAATAAATGTTTTGCCGTATGGCAAAACGATGCGGTTGAGAATGAAGAGAAGAAATTTCCGTTAGCATATCTTTCTCGCGGAAACAGTAGCGCCGTGAAAAAGTTTATGCATTTCACGTTGCTGCGTTCGAGCGTAATGGCAAGGTTTACTTACGTATACATCGATAACAGAAAACGTCGAGGACGCCAGTATTTCAAAGAAGAAATTGTCGTGACAGGTGAACATTGAGGCATGTCATACAAATCATCTGCATTTGTTTACTTTCCATGTTCAAATAATGTATTTCGCGGAAACTTCGTGTGGAAGTCCTTCGCGTAAACCGTAAATCATACAAATTATCTTAGTGAATATACTCTCGGATAACATCACACGCGTGTTGACGATAAACATAGTCTAACAAAGAGTGCATTAAACGGTTATCTTACGCCGCGCAAAAATAACATTTACTCGGTGAATTTAAATTAAAAAAAAGACAGCATAAAGATTGAAGCGTGCGAGCCAGAATTTTATTAAAAGTTACTTCAGTTTGCATTGCATAACACAAGTATCAAAGACTTGCGGAAATTACTTACTTGAAATACCTTCCGCGAAGAGGAGAGAAAGAGGAGAGAATTAACTTCCGACGAGAAAAGCGAAAGCCAGCTCAAGGAAAAGTGCATTCTCATCCTCGGACGAAGGCGCGTTAAAACTCTACGTCCTGGACTTCGGTTGCATTCTCTTCATGACCTATAAACCCGGAAAATCTTGGACCGACGGTTAGCTCGCCTAGTATAGCCCGTAACGTGTTCCGGCTAACCAAACGACAAAAAAGTGTCGTAACGGTGTCTCATTAACGCGCACGGATCCTACTTTGTGAAGTGGTTACCTAGCAGCGAGGCTATGTTGCCGCGGCTCAAAGGATGCGGAATAATTGAGACTCTTCCTGGGAAACGAGAGTGCGAACGATCGCGGAAAAGCGAGCGGAAAGCCTTCCGAGCGAGCGCATCTCGCGTGAGCCATCTTCCGGCTGTCGGGAATATCCGCGTGCACCACCATATACTTCTCGCCTTCATCCTCTCATCAGCTATTTTTCCTTTGGAAACCCTTCCATATTCCCACAGACGATATCCCGCGGTGCGTCTGAATACTACTCCGCGGCGCTTCAACCCCCCGTAAACACGCGCGATTCATCTCTTTATAAGAAACAGAGAGAGAGAGAGAGAGAGAGAGAGAGAGAGAGGAGAGAGAGAGAGAGAGAGAGAAACAGAGAGAGAGAGAGAGAGAGAAATTGAGAGCCGGACGTGCGGCAGAGACTCTCCAGCTGGATTATAAAAGGAAAAAGATTTACAACCCTCGTATGAAATTCATGCGCATTTTGCACCTAGCGCCATCAAAGAGTGTGCCGTTCTCTCCCCCATGTCTTTTTCTCCGGTTGAATCTCACTTTCTCGCCTCTCCGCATTGGAAAGTACGAGGGAGCGATGATGACACGAACAAGAATTATCCTGCTCCATCATAATCGAACTTTTTCTCTTCTCTCTCTCTCTCTAAAATCGAACATGAGGGAGAATACTAAAAGGAGACTCGTACGTAGCAACCCTCGAAAGGCTCTCATATGACAGTGATACGTAAGATGAATATGCATATATGCTGTCGTCGTCACGCATATTTTCCGAGTATACACAAATGTATACACAATGTATCGCAAGATAAATTGATTTGACACATAGAAAATGTATGAAAAAAGAAATATTGTGTGTGTGTGTGTGTATATTGTATGAATATTATATAAATATTATATGAGTATTATATAAATATTTAGAACAATTTTCTAAATGATTTTGTCTGTTTTAAATGCGACTTTGCACTCTTGAATTAATGCCATTTCAATTAATTCCATGCTATCCATCTGTACAATTTTATGAGATTTGAAAGACGCTGTCATAGACTAATGCGACTAAAAATAGTCATCGTTAAGACGGAATCGTTTAATAAGCGACTAAAATCATGAAGATGCATAAAATTTGCGAAAATATCTTTTCGTAATCATCCTATCGTTTCCGCAGATGACGATCAGTGATCAAAATATTGTAGAAAAAACCGCTCTTGGCGAGTTTTGGGAAAAATTATTATTGACAGTAATAATTCTGAGAAATATAACATATTACATCCATTAAGAGGAAAGATTTTTGCCCTTTTGGGCATTGGGTGATCAGAACTGACCTTGCCAATATGAAACTGGGACAAAAAATAGAGCAAAAAATTAAGAGTTTTTTTACCATTAGTTTTTTTCCTATTTTACTCTGCATTGCTATTAGGATTGGACTAAAAATTATCTCTATAAATAATAAACAAGTTATATAAAAAAGTGGAAAGAGAAGACGTGGAGGATCTGTACCTTAAACAAGATAATTTGCAAAAAAAAAAGAAGAATATAAGAATAAATGGTTATCTTGTACAATAAAATTATATTTTGACTCGATACGCGATTGTTCTGAGTTCTTGTAAATATGAAACTGAATTTCTAATATTTTTATAATCCTTTTAGCACTTGAAACGATATCTTTTCAAAGATAATATACATTTCCTTCTATTTCTTTGTACAATTTATACAATTTAATTTTGTTATACATATAATTATTTGATGAATAATGATGTTTGTATGTCGTACAGATCGATAAGTTCGTCTCTCTAAGAACTATCGTAGTTTGAAGATAATAAGATGTCTGTAGATAAAACACTAAAATAAAAAAAAACTTAAGTGATTTTTTGAAACGATTTAGAAATGTTTTTGGAATTTATTATGTTTATCACTTAAATTTTGTTACTTATGCTAAATATGAAGAATTGTAAGCATTGTTACCTATTCTAATTTATGCTGATAGAACTGATACGAGATATTGTCTTCTAAATTGAAAGAAAAGCATCTAAAGAAACCAGGTAGAGGGTGTAAATCCGACAGGTAGATGTATAAGTTCGAAGATTGTGAAAGCTAATCCGCTTGACGAGCGGCACGTGGACCATATTTCGTTACGGACAAGAGACGTAGAATTGAAAGGAACCTTTTGGACAATATATCTTGGCTATATAAAAAGACGAAGTGCCAAACCTAGAGAGATTTAAAAAGGGTAGCGAATTGTAAAATTTCATTATCTGTATACCTTCCAGTATAGAGCAAAAAATGTAGAAAATTAAAAAAAAAATAAAAAATACAGTGATAAACAGATACAGATATATTTAGATATCTATGCGTGAAATACTTGTTTGCAACTGCATAGTTTCTACTTTTTTTTTCTTTTTTGTATTTTTATTATTATTATTTATTATTTGTAATAATTTTTATTGTTATATGTTAGCGATAGCACAATCAAGCTAAAGAAGGTAAGAGAAAAAAAGAAGAGTGTTTTACGAAAATGGAAAATTCTTATTCATGCGTCAGTGATTAATACTTCACACTTGCCTCCTTTGTACCTTTCTTCCTAATGGCATGGCACCCTTTTAACAATAGTGAGATAAATTTTAAGTAGAATTCGCGTTTGTGAAGCTTAGATACCTCGAACGAGCAATTGCATTTTCGGGTCATCGGCCTGACAACGATTAATAGCGATTTTTCGTGGTAGCCCTCTCGGTCGAAGGGAGAGGCCCGCGCCTCTTTTCACGGAAGGACCGCGAGCGGAAGTTGCCAGGGGCGGCACGCCCTCGGTGGGTGGGCCGCGAGCTGAATTAAAATTGATGGATAAGGGCAGACAGCCTCGCAATTTTCGTCGAATTAACCGCGCCGTATTACTTTGCGTTACAGAAGTCTTCTTCGGGGTTCTCTCCGGGTCCGCTTGTCTCCTTCGATTCATCCTCGCCGAGGATCTCGGGGGCACACGGCACTTTTTGATTACGAGACGTGAAATTCGCGCCGTGATTGAACGAGGAGTTTCGCACTGTCGTTCTACGAACGATTTATTCGGTGGAAAAACGAACGAGGCGTGAGAATTCGGAATGCAGCTACATGTATACGCGTATATTTAAACGGATTATTATTTTTACCAGATACTGAGATACATTCTTCAGAGAGAAGGAGAACGTAATTTAAATATCAAATTAAGCTCCGCTTAATAATTCTAAACGGACCTGCACGACCTCCTTTTTCGTGTCACTCACTTTTGCTAAGATAATTATACCAAAACTGGTTAGTTTGGTTTACTTCGATAATTATTTTAAAATGATGTGACATTTTATCAGCGCCAGCGAGAGAATAGTTCGACT
Source organism: Temnothorax americanus (assembly GCF_048541705.1). Lineage (NCBI taxonomy): Eukaryota > Metazoa > Arthropoda > Insecta > Hymenoptera > Formicidae > Temnothorax > Temnothorax americanus. Next base: position 2,221,113 of record NW_027509792.1, read on the forward strand.
ATTAATTGTTCTCTCTTTTATTCTCACACACATCAAGCTAATTTATAACAGAAATAGATTTCTCGAATGCGACAGCTGCTCGATGTGAATCGATGCGTCTTTTTACCATTCTTTAACGATATCCTTTTCAAACGAACATGAAGTAATTTGACCGGCCAATATCGATTTACACCACCGGCCTCCAGCGAACTTTCGTCGAACTTTTCTCCAACGCGAGGCGTTCTTTTACCCTCAAAATATAGGAGTTGAGGGGCTGTAAGTGGGTTATAATTATTTACGTTCCAACTCCTCTGCTATTGCTGACTAAAGCTAGAAAGTTTTAACCATAAAACTTACGATGTGGAATATCATTCCTGTTCAATAGGTACTAACTTTAACTACGTGTGTGCGACAACTGTACACGCGCCCGAAAATAATCTCATATACTTAATAAACGAAAGAGCTTGATAAAGTTTATCGTTGCTCGTTACAAAATCGAGTAATTTGTTTATATTTACGACTTATGTATATCGGTCAGTTCACCTGTCTCTAACCGCAGTCTTTTTCTCTGTTTCAGGTACGTAAGACAAATCATCAGAATATTAGGGTAGACGCTACCAGCGCAGCGATCGTAAGTTAAAATACTTCATTAATTCTCGATATCCTATTTCCACCGACTCTCAATTACGCCAGGTAAACAATGGGGGTCGAAAACTTCCCTTAATTTATGACGTCGCTCGGCACCACCAGATAATCAGGGAGTTTTCGAGCGTAGTCGAAATGGCGTCTCGTGGCCGCGACGGGTTATTTTTTACCTGGTGGATTAGTCGTACCTCGGCGATATCGGAACTGGACGGTATGGCCGCGCGAGGGAGAGGGGAAACGAAGAAATGGGAGAATGTGCTTGAAAAAGAAAGATTGCAGGCGCGGAGAAAGAGAAAGGGAGACAGGAGACGATGGAGACGTGGTGCAAGGAGAGCGGTAGAGGAGGCATTTTATGCGTTTCTTTCGTCGCGGGGTTTCGTTTGCAATAATTTATGCGGGAAGACAGCTTGAGAAATGACTACTGGCTCCTTGTGCAACCTTAATTTGCAACAGTTTACTTCAGGAACGTTTTGAGAAATGACCGCTGGCGAGATACGAGGGCACGGCCCGCACTACGTTTGCGGCGGATCGCATGAAGACATTTATCGCGAATCGGCCATCGATGAGAGAAAATAAAAGGGGAGAAGCGGTGGTATCTGCGCGAGATCCCGCCTTTTGGACGTTTCGGCTCGTATAATTAACAATATATCTGACCGCGATATACGGACGATCTTGGACTACAGCACGCAACCTGAAAAGTTTTATCGTACCGAGGCGGAAGCATTAAAAATTCTTATCATCTCGGAGGAAGGGCACAGTCCGGGCATTAGTCTCATCGTCTCGGCGGAGAGATATTAATTCGAGGGATCACGAACGCGTTCGTTCTCGCTTTACAAATAACGCGGCATTCAATCGCATAGGCGCGAAGGTATTATTTCGCGTGTATTGTTACTTTTCAGAGCGACTCGATGGAGGATCACGTGCGATTAAGAGCCTTTGAAAAGGGCTCCGTAGCGCCGCGTTGAATGCACCGATGAGATTCGATTGCGACACCCGGCACCTTTGACCTTTCTAGCCGGCCGGAAATATCTGTCGATCAGGTCCACCGGGACAATTACGCCGTAACGATCCGCGTCCACGCTCCATCAGAATTTTCCGTCACGCGTCATGAGCATAACCGCGATCAGGCGAAACACAATCCGTTTCTTCTCGTCATTCTTCGTCTGCGCGCGCGCGGCACAAAAACTTTTAAAAGCTTCAATGCTTAATGCGGAATTATGGTTCTTTCCTTCACGCGGAAGAGTTCAATGTAAACTTCTTTCTCAGATTAATTGCCGTTACCATTGTTAACTTTGCGCGCGATTAACTCGCGTTTTAATCGCATTTACATTGCCGTTTTAATGTAAAAAAAAAGCAACTATATTATTCCACTACTGCAAAAACGTTATTTTTAAAAATATTACAGCAATGCACGGTACCATTCAGGGATTCATCAAAGATAAAAAAGATTCCTACGGTATTTAAAGGATTAAAAAAAAATAGTTTTATCTTTGACAATTTCCAATATGTATCGAGTACCCTTAACTTCAACAACGGTGACTATGAAAAAGCACGTAAAAATTCTATTTGTTTGTTTTTACAAATTTGTTCGTTTTTATAAATCTATCAAAAATCGAAACGAAACGAAACTTAACGAATATTCCTTGCTTTCCTCTTTGACCTACTTCGACAATCGTACTCGCGAACGTACGTCGAAAGGGGTGAGAGAGCAAATTCGAACGACGGCGCGCAGAGGATCGAGGACGACGAAACAGGAATAAAGGCCAGCGACGACTGAGCGAAAAGCGAGAGAGCGCGGGATGAAGTCAATTACATTATGCATATGACCGGTGGAAGGTAATACAAGAAGCAATCGGCCGGCGATGGAGGCATGCCACCGCTAAATTAACTGCCTACCTATAGTTGTGCGCGATGCAATAATGTATTAGCCGCGGTACTACCATCGGCCCTCTCTCCCCATGACCTCCCCCTTTCGCGCATTCCGTCGTGTGCTTTGCCCGTATGTGCGTCCAACCCTCCATCGACTGTCTCGGATTGGAATTAACATCCCTTCTTTTCTTCTCTATAATTTCTCTTAGACATTAGCGGTGTGCTATCTGCTAATTTTAAGCAACGTTGCATTTTATCGAGCAATTTTTAATTCTATTGCGTATATCTTTGTCTTCGTTATATTTCAAAATAATTCATGGAAGCTGATTTTCGAGCCCTGTGCTTTAAACGAAAACCTATCGCGAATGATTAACGCAACGAATCGTAATAACGAGTTGACTGCTTTATAGCGGAGGGACGTTTATGCCTTTGCGTCTATTTATACTCCAGAACGAAATGCCGAGAGGCTCTTTATCCACTTTTAATGAAGACCTCGGCGTCAGTATTTCTTTAGGCATATGATATTTATGTCACCTAATTATTTACAATAATTTAATTAAGATAAAAGTTTTAATAAGAACGTTTAGTATAAGAACGCGATTTCAAGCATCAAGATTAACTAGCGCTCGTCTCGAATAATTAAAGTCTCTTTTGGTATTTTTGTTAATCTACATTTATGGAATTTATATATCCGGCGTTTACAGAGGGACTGAGAATCGCTAACTAGAGTTGATGAACTAAGGCGGCTGGATTAACTAATCCGAACTTTCAGTGTGATTAAAATATCACTTGAGTTGACAAGATCTCGGGGCAATCCACTTCGCTTGGCAGCTGCAAAAAAAAGATTGATAATCTCAAGAGGGGTATAACTAAATAATGGATATAACTATCGACTGCAGCTCGGGGAACACGCCTCGGCTGATGTGATGTGGTCAGGTGCGCGTGCAATGTATCCCGCGCTGTTTTATAGTGCAATTCCGCGGTGGGTGCACCAGTGGGGCTCGAATAAGGTTTTAGCGCCTTCGTAATACCCAGTAAAGCTTCTAGTTTATCGCGCGTTTTACACGCCGCGGCAAGCTCGCTCGAATCTCCGGCGGAAGAGTGGAAATTGTGTGTCTCGTGAAGGGTGGAACGAGGGAGAATGGGCGCGCCGCGCCGCGCCGTTGGCTTCCGTGAAAGTCGGATGAAGGCACGCGAGGACGAGCCTTGTCGGAGAATTACCTAATACCGATCGCTAGATCCTTTAACCTGGGACATGCGCGTAAATGAAATTTTGCGAGAAAGGCCGGGCTTGGTTTAACGAAACCGGTGTGCTACGCGTAACCGCGTGTTTCCCATAAAAATTTGTAGAGTACCGTTTAATTACTTCCTCGTCTTAGGTAATCTCATAGCTCTAAAAATCAAACTTTTTTCACTCGTAAATATGGATAAGAAAAAATAAGATAAATGATCTTTATATACAAATTATAATTGATTTGTGAAATGTGCATTTTGAGAACTTATATATAATCATAGCTGATGGGAGTCGAGTTAACGTTTGATCGAGGTGATTGACTTCTTCAATTCTCGAAATGGTGATTGGTGATATGAATTGGTGATCGGTGAAGTCGAATTGTTCCGGAAAAGTCGCGGGTTCGCGGCGTGAAGCAGAAATATGAGTATGAACGAGAGAACGGAGCTCATTGTGTGTCGGAGAACTGATATTATCGGATAACGATACGAGACAGAGCTCACGGGAGGAGGACGGAAACGCATTGTTATCGAGGATATTTATAAATATCTGCTGCTTGATTGCGAGTTAGAACGGCGACGTTGCGAAAACTTCACGTCTCCGCGACAGTGTTCTAAAAGCGTAGAACATATTTTCGCGTTTATACCTGAAGTATATATCGCGTAAGCCAAAATTAGAAATGTCAAAGAGACAACTCTCGTATAGCGTTTGGCTTATCATTAATTCGCGACCAACCAGAGCACGTCTGACAAAACTCGACATGCCTTACGACAGCGAAGCTATATAAGATTGCGCGAGAGTATTTGTATTCGGATTCGCCGCAATCTAATGGCACTTGACAAATAGGTGTATGTCACTTACCTACAATGTATAGGTAAATAATTTAATCCGCGTGAAGGAATAAACGGTATTGAAAAAATGTCACTTCTACAATAACCATGTTATCGATCTTTTATTATTGGAAAGGGTACACCGAGACACAGCGTTATGCTAACGGAACGCGATTTTACGTGAATAGACGCGCGGCGCAAAGTACACGAAACCGAGCTTAACTCTTTATCTCGATGCGAGTGCTGTACGACCAGAGCGACGAAGCGTGAAAAAGGCTCGAGCGGATCTCTCGTGAGAGCGAGGCCGCCTGGTCGCCTTATCGCTACCACGGCGGCTTTTCGTTTCGCGCGTGAAACGCTTAACGGATACAGTGCTCTTAAGAGCCGGTCACACAGAGATACGCTCGTCGATCTCGCCGCGCTGAGACCGAATGTCCGAAACTAATCGAACCGAAAATCTCGATCGACAGAACGATATTAATGCCAACGTATCAATTTGCGCTGCGCTCACATTGTTCGCGGCGAGACGAAGCGAGCCGGATTAAAGATGAATCTGCAATCGCACGACAAAACGCGCGACTAATTGAAATTGAGGTATTATCGGGCGTCGAGGTATTATCTCCAACGTCTGCGACGAGTAACTTTCAATTGCTCGCGCATGGTCGCGAAGTACAGAGATCGAACCGCGCGTCTCGCGATACAATATCCCGCGAGAATAACTTAATCGAGCCACAGAGAAACGTTGCTCTTTTATACAATTTAATATATTTTGTGAATTGAGTTTTTATCTAAGCTTTCAGAAAACCTAAATTTTTAGAAATTTAGATTTTTGTTTAGAACATATACAATTGCGTAAATCGGATTTTAAAATTAGCCACGTTTTGCAAATCAAGGTGCATAATATCTTCACCCTGTTCTAATAATACACTTTGCGCCTTAAAATAATTTTTATATACATTGTGTTACATTGTTTTTTTTTCTCGGACCAGGAATAAGAAAATCAATTACTACGGGCTTAACTCTATCCTAAATGAAGTTAAGCCAGCAAAGATCCACCCGCAAGGTCGCCGGGGTGGAAGTTTCTCCGATAGGACGCTCGTAATCAGATCCCGGAGTGCCTTTAATTCCATTATCCTGTATTAATTGCAAAACCGATAGCGGGAGTGTCCTCGCGGTACCATTAAACTCGCGACGCTCGAAATTAAATTGTCTGGCAGCACGGCGGACCGTATATCCCCCGACGTGTCGTATGTACAAGCTAGCGAAACAAGACGGCGGACCTACCGGTCGCGGCTAACTAACGTATTCATCTTTTAAGAGTGTCCGTGCGACGCCGATGACCTTGAGATAACGGGATAATTTCCTTCGGCTTCTGGACGGACGAGAGAGCTCTACCGCAAGGCGTGCAAGGCGATTTTTCTGACGTGAACCTAAACCGGCTCGCGACAACTGCAATCGCAACAACTGGGGTATATATCTAATGTACATGCGACCGCCGATAAGCAGTCCGCGCACTATTTTTCTCTCGTTAATACAGAATTGTAAGATCGGTAACGGGAACGCTGCACGCCGTCCCGGCCGAGGACGCGGGCGCAAAATCGACGATCGCGACAAATTGCGAGTGTATCGTTAATGGAACGCCGTGTGAAAACGATGACCGCAAGATTAAGGCCGGGATCCTTTTCATAGACTGGCTCCTTTGCCACGCTCCGTTCGCAGCGCGAGACAAACCAACGGCTGGCTAGCGCGCGATTCCCGTAATAACTTTCGACCGGATTACGCGCGAGATCGCGAGATAAGGCAAGGGCAAATAGAAACTGACCGTCTACCGGCCAGTATATATATTTCAGTAACGCGGAACGAGAAATCAATGTCGCTGTGTTCTGTGAGATAAAAAGATGAATATTTATATCTATGTGTAGAAATATTAATTTACTTCTCTTAATCATCTGCATATGTAGCTATGCATCAAACGTGCTTAATCTATGTATAAAGTTGCTTTTAAACTCGTTCTTGTTCTTCTTCGGGTATACGTCGCAGTACGACGTCAGATACGTGTCTAGAATGTCACATAATCACAGTAATTGAGTTTAGAATAAAATAGAACGTGCTGTCGTACGAATTTGGGCGGAAAATTTTGCGGCTTGCTCTGAAAGATGCATGCCTCGTTATTTAATTTAACGGCTCGTTAAATATATCTAGGTAATTTGATGCAAGTTTTGAAAATAGTTGGCCGGAGTTTACACAATACCGAGGAACCCGACCGACCAATTTTCTCAACCTGCAACAATGCGGCGGTAGCTCTTTGTTGTAAAACGGCGTCGTGACCAGGTAGAGAGATCCTAAGACTTTACTACCACACACTTACTTACAACGGCGCCCAACTGAACGGTACTTTACCGCGTTAATTTTGCATGCCGTTAGTACGGCAGACAAAGTAGTTCACATTGCACCGAGTGTAGCCCGGCTTCTTCCTTTTTTTATCATTCTTCTTTTTTTTTTTAACCCGAGCACGACAGTTTCCCACCCTCCCGAGACTCCCGAGCGAATATCGAACGGATAGAAGAACACTCCAACGACAAAGTGGACAATTAACCCCGAAGAGAAGGTCGAGGAGGGGCATCGCCGACAGATCGCAACCGCCTTCGTGGCCTGGCAGGACAGGCGAACATCACGAAGATCCTCCCCCTTACCAACCTCCCCCTCCCCCGGCCATTTTTGTTCCACCGCTAAGGTGAGAGCGCTGTCTACGGGTAACACGATAGAGGGTGGGCTTATGGAGATCAAAACCCCGTATCGGATTCCTTATGTCTCGCAAATGGCTGCCTTGGATGGTGTTAGTTACAAGCATCAGCCATCTTTGGAGCCCTTCACGTGCTTCCTTCCCGGACCTCCTCAAAGTCCATCGGCGAAAAGCGCTGCTTCTTCGCCACGGTGACTGTCTGTTAAAAATTTAATATCCACCGATAATGCCGGAACATGTTTACTGGCGCAAAGAAGACGCTTGGATTATCACTGACGCGTGCGTCAGACTTACGCAACGGGAGAATATGGAACACTTGAAACAACCTCTTAGTCTTAAGTCGTGGCGGCCTACCTCGTTGATACGTGATTTCGATTGCAAACAAGAATAAGAGAGATCAGTCTAAAAGCGGAGCACGCTAAAGATATCTCCTTGATACGCGTCTGGAAAGGATTATGCAAACATTGCACGAGCTTTCTAGATTCTATATAAGTCCAAAGGAATGAGAGGCATGCACATTGCCGTCGAGGTGATGATACTAATAATTAATACACGCGCACGTACACGCAAGGGAATCTCTTCTCCGTCCCTTTCTTTCTCTCTTTCTCTGTTTCTCTTTCTCCTTTCTCGTCTTTCTGTTTTGCTTTCGTATTTCTCGTGTCTTCTCGCACTCGGTTCCTTCAGTCGCGAGTCGGAAGATATAGCCGGTGAGACAGCAACTCCGTTGATGGCCAGAGTCCAAAGGCAAAGAATACCGCTTTAATGAATTACGGGATGTACAGTAGTTATAACGTACCGTCCACATACCACTTGGGTTCGACGCGGCCAATCCTCGAAGGAAGGACGCCCCTTCGGTTTTGCTTGCGTGAGAGAAAATACTGTTCATTACCAATACGAACATTACGAACTCCGCTCCGCGTCGTTTGCATCGGTAATCGAATACGGGTACGGTACACCGTGAGACGTACCATATGGACGAGTACAAACCTTCGGGAATTTCTGAAAAATATATCATTACTGCCGCGTCGATCCCGCTCGCGTAATTGATGACTTACATTGATAATAGATCGACAATTTTTTTTTTATCGTGAGATCTAATACAACTATTCTTAATGGACAAGCAAAAGTATCGCTAACGTTTTTATCTCCCGCCGTTGAAAACTCGTTAAAGATAAATCGATACCTAAGTGCATCTTGTAACCGTACGAGTTGCGCGACGTTTAAGACGGCAAGAACGAAAGCACGAGGTATATATAAGAAGCGTTCGACGGGAATGAAAGCGCGCACGTATATAGGGAACGACCGCGTCTGCCGTTACAGGATCAATTGACGTCGTCTCTATATATTCCACGTCTGCAGTGCAATAATTAATACACGAGGCAATGTCGGAGCCTCATCCCACGCCGCCCTTCGCGGCACAGAGGAGCCGGCCGCGCCGCGGAGTCCAAACGGCAAGAATACCGCTTTAATGAATTACGAGACGTAAGTCAGTAGTTATATCGCGTGGTGGGTACCGTCTGTAATACCACTATAGGGGCCGCGATAGACCGGGGCCGATACCGGGAGAGCGCGCGGGCGCCGGGTTACGAGCGAGAGCGAGATTGATTTCGCAATCGGAATCCAAGAATAGCGGCGCTGTAAAATGGACGGCCGCGTGCACGCGCGTAGCGTACTACCGGTTTTCAGACGTAAATCAAGAATAGCGAAGTGTAATCCTGGTGTAATTTCGCGGCGAGCCTGTATTACGATGCGGGAGATTGTAAACGGGTTTATTAGTTCCGGACCGAAACGCCGAAAACCCCCGTAACTCTGCGCGACGTGCTTTAATGGTGCCCGACAGTGGCGAGAGCCAACACGATCGAGTAGCGGGCTTATTAAACGCGTTTTACGATTTCATTTAAGCGCATGAACGGAGAATTGAACGGTCCCTCGGATTTTGCACTGGCTATTTAGTTTGTCGTTCTCGGTCCAATCTTAAATCAGGTACCATTAAGACATATCTGAATTTATTCGATGATATTTAAATCGTGCATACACACACACACAAATAATACGATTGTGCTTGGGCTTTATTAAACTTTTCAAAGTTTATATTTTGAAAATTCTTTACATATTGTATTAAAAAATAGATCAAAATCGAAGTATTTACATTATATAAAGATTTCACAGATATCTTCGTGATTCGGGCATAATAAATCATAAATAGCGAAGGAGACAATAAATGAAGAGACAAATTAAAAAATACTAAGTCTATCGGAATGCCAGATATAGAATCGTTGAAATTAAAGTTAAGTGAATATGAAATAGGAAGATAATCTTTAAATGCATAGACATAAGAGGACCGCAGTTATATACAATACGTTGTTACGCGCCAGTAAATTCTGACTCCCAACAGCGCTACTAGAATAGAGTGTGTCTATATATTCGTACGAGAAATTTCGGAGCTAGTATCAGGGCTCAATCTTTTTTCTAGGAACGAACCGAGTACCGGCACCACGCGAAAGGGCTTAATGAAGACGCGTTTCCGTGAAACTCGAACTACCGACTACGGGGATTATACGAGACGTACTTCTCTTCTCGCCGGTAACTCGAACCTTGCTTCGTGAATAGGATTAATAAAACCTTATAGGGGAACCGTTTCCACGGAGATCTTAGGAAATGGTTCGCGGTAACTTTTCATTAATTTACGCCCCTCGTAGATTAGGAAAGTAATCCGCGGCGTAACTTCTCCCGAAATTCTGCGCCGCAGCATCCGACAATTGTCAAACTTAACGCTAATATTCTCAGCCACCGTCTTGTAAAAATGCTCCGTGAATATCTTCGAGATGCAATAATTTTTATTTCCTATCACATACTAGAATTCGCTTCGAGATTTGCTTCGAAATCGTTGGACAGATCAAGCTTTTATATTAATAAATTTCGTATTATTAAAAGTATTGGTAAAACGACATTAATAATCAGGTTAGAGCACTGATTAAATCTCGAATCTTTAATATAATCTTCAAAAATGAATTTTTTAATTATTCTTCTATGTCGCACTTTATTGCATTAATTCCATATATCAAGTGTGACGTGAAACCGGCGATATATAGCCAGCGAAAGTACGTCTATAATACATACGCGTAATCAATGCGGTATCCTGGCTGGCGGTGTCACTCTCGCGTTTCACTGCAGCGAACCATTTTTTTTTTCTCCTTTTTCGCGTGTCCACGAATGCACTGCATCGCGTCGTAGTCCCCCAAGGCTTCAAAGGACTGGGCTGATGCCAGGACAAGGGCGGGAATGTAGTCAAATCACATCAAGCTCGCGCCGGTCGACGTGTATATACCTAGGGGAGAAAGGGTAGAGTGTCGCAGGAAGACGGAGAAACCTTCCGTACTCTCCTTGGCCACCCTTCCCCTCCTACGCGACCAGCTATTCTCACGAGGTGTGTATTCTGTCTCGAAGCCTTCCATGTGTGCCTCGGCTCCTGTCTTTTCCTTTCCCTCATCCCGGGCTCGCTCATCCTGGCGCGCACCGCCGCACTTCCGGTAGGCGTGTAAAATATATCGCGCTTTGTTCCCCGACCCCCGCTTCTTAGGCGACTTGCCGGTGGCGCTTTCGACCCATCGAAGCACAGAATGAACTGCGGGTAGACCCACTGTGCGAAATTGGAAACCGTATATCTCTATGTAGATGTGGTACAGCCCGTATATCCTCGCACCGCAGATTTAGCGCTAAATGAGTCTGTCAAACTGTCGCGTTAATATTGCATACGCTAATCATATTAGAGAAACAAAGTTTGGTGTTAAATAATATTTTATGCTAAATATAACGTGAAGATTTAAAACGGATGCGATAATATCTGAGAATAATTAGACTAAGCTTTTTTTGTGGCTACACACGAAAGTAAATATATTCAATAGCCGCTTGCTGTGGCATCGCTAAACATTTTTTATCGGTTTTTATATTGCCATCAACGATGATAAAGCGTTAATATCTTCGTGAGAAAACTCGTCGGCGGACGGCGAGGATAAAAATTGCTGCGCACGATGCAAAACAATTCTGTTTAAAAGCAAGCGTGAATGACTATTGGATGAACGAGGAAGCTATTGACAGCTGGCGTTTTTGGACCGGCAGAACGCGCATTTTACATCGGCGCGATCCATACTCGTCGTAATCATATTCAGCAGCCGGCACAGAACGCGCCCGCATGCGATGGGTATGTAAACGCTTACTTCCCGGCGCGGCGCGGCGTGGCGGCGAGTCGCAAGGGTGTACGTCTCTCGGAAATCGCAAGAAACCGCTCTAGGAGATTTACACACGTGGGTCTTCTCTCCTCTCTTTCCGGCCGCGGCACGACGAGCGAGTCATTACTCAGCAGAAGGAGGGACAATGTATACCCGGCGAGTAAGAAATTGTTTTCACGCATGCACCGACTCCTCCATCACGCCGATGCGATGTCGGGGACTTTCGATCGGGAGGCCGGGCCGCCGATGATTTTTGTCTCGCACTCGTTAGCGACACGCGTGCATTAATTAATCGCGAACAATCCCTGCTTTGCACCGGGCCCCCGTCCTGTCTCACGCTTTTTCAATCCGCTCGCTTCTTCCTCGTTTGTTCACAATCTCATCAGCGAATCACGGTCTGTCGCGCGATACAATTTTTCATATCCGCCCCTCCTCTGACGTGCATGAAGTGTATAACGAGACGACGCGAGAACATAAGGGTGACGATGACGATACGTACACGTACGCATGTGAATATACATATATACATGGTGTATTATAAGATCTGGAAATACCACTATCACATCCGTAATTTTGGTAGCGTCATATACAAATCGACCTCGTAGAATAAAAGTTATTTTCTTTTTTTATGCTTCTTATACATATTCTTTGGATCTATATTTTCCGTGTATAAGTATAAAAGATATTATTACTGAATATTGTTTGTGAAACACTAAAATACAATAGACAATATATAAAAATACAAATATATAAATATGTTAGGTGAACATCTTTTAATATAAATTTTTAATATAAATTAAAATTTTTAATATAAATAAGTGATAGGCATTTATGCTTCTTGTCATATGAAAACTTTCTTCACTCTAATCTTCGAAATTTTCTTATTAAGATAGGTATTTAAGCAAGTATTAAGTCATCAAGATATCTGAAATCGAAGATTACTGGAAAAAATTACTTGTTGAATTTCTTCTGAGGTACATTATCTTTGAAATTTATCAGAGAACTCTGGTATTGATTTTCATTTTTTACGATACACCCTGTATGCGTTCATATGCAAGTACATACGCATGATATGTATACGCACATGTGTACATACTTGCAGGGGGAAAGGTAAGAACGTCGGAGGGGAACACCATGTGTTCTTTCGAGTCTCGTAAGAAGAACGCGGGCCAATGATTGGTCGACGGCACCCTTTGCACGCCCACGTGCGTATGCATTACGCGGTGTGAAGGGGTTACTGTACTCACGGGGAGCATGCACCCCCACGAGAGTGAAGGTAAAGTCATTCGACTCCCCTTTCCTTCTTTCTTTGTTTATCCCGATCATTAAAATGGCCGCCGTCACGACGTTCTCTCATTGGCCCAGAGCTCCCTTCTTTCTGCGCCCTTAGGACTCTCCCTTTTCCTCGCTTTCTCTTTTCCTCCCTCTCTCTCTATCTCTCTTTTCACATATCGTACTCATTGTTGATGTGGGGCGCCATGTATATCCACTTTCTCGAGAAGCCTTCTTTTCTTTTTGTGCACGAAAGGAAATTTTAGGCTGCACCCAAGAACAATCGAAAAATTTTATACCCTTCCATCCTTTACTCTCTTTCCTAAAGATTCTTTTTAATTAAGATAAATTTAATCCTTTGCTTTAAAACTATACATGGTTTTTATCATTATTATATATATGATATTTCTTGGGTCTTTATTTAATTTTCATCTATTCCTGTGTCTTTTTATCTCTAAAGAAAATTATTTGTGGATTTTTACTGAACTTATGTAGTTGATCTTTGCCGACCTGCCGATCTTACCGGCTCTACCATAGCTGTGATATGAAGAGATGCGTTTTTTACTTCTCAAATTTCTTCTTCGATGCCATGCCTACGATTTTCTTGCTTAACACGAATTCTCATGCTCCTCGCTTGCTCGGGGCCGCATTCCGAAATCTGGAGCAAGCGCGACGAGGCGCCCGCCGGTGCCGCCTTTATTTGCTCATTTCCCTGGAGCGGCGGCGGCGACTGTGTCGTCCTCGGTAGCAGATGGAAGAGACAGAGGTACAAGAGACGCGGGGAGGATAGAGGAGAGGTGATGGACTGTCACCGATGGTAATACATCGTCGCCTTCGCCTGGCCTCTTATAGACGGGTGGACACGGGAGGGACACGAAGGACGAGTTCACGCAAACACGTGTTACGAACAACAGGTCCGTATGTCTCTACATCCTCGCTATCTCCTCGCCCTTCTCGTCTCGTCTCTCCTGCTCGTTTCCACTCAGTTTCTCCTCCGGCTGAGACGCAGCATCCGTCTGGCAGGACTGGCAGGTAGCTCGTTCGTTCCGTTCTGCTCGGTTCCCTGCTTCGACTCGCTCGAGAGAGAGAGAGAGAGAGAGAGAGAGAGAGAGAGAGAGAGAGAGGAGTAAGAAAGAGGAATAGATAGAAGGGAACAGCCACGGGGCCCTCGGCGGACTACAAACGAGCCGTATTCGCCAAATCCAGCTAACTCGAACCGAACTGAATCGAAGGAATCCGTCTGCCGGCAGTTCTCTTTCTCTCTTCTCCTCTTTACTCTTATAGCCTCTTTCGCTTCTCCTTGAGTGACCGTTTCCTCCGCAGCTCCGCGTTCGCCGTTTCCACCACCCACTGAACACCTCGACGAGTATCCGTCTAGGAACTCAACGAAAATTAGCGAGGGAGAAAAAAAAGGACGTTCGCTGCCGTGGAATTCCTCTTTCGATTCTGCGGGGACATATACACGCGCAACAGAGCGCGAGGAAATAAGCGGCTCCTATAGAACATGAGGCAATTTTTTAGCACTCGCTGACGCGCAAAAACGGTATCTTGGACGTCCGAATATTTTTACACACTTTAATACAACCGCACGAATAATGAACGTTAAAATTGACCAATAAAATCTCTCTTTCTTTGACACAAAGAAAAAATTGCAATTTTTTATCATATAGCTAATTATGAAAATTATTCTGTTTATAAACTGAGTTATTTTGATTTATTGAAATAACGGAAGAATGAGAGAGAGAGATGAAATATTGCCATGAAAACGTCACGTGAATAAAAACCACCTTCTGAGTATCTAGTTTATTTATTTGTTAGTTATGAATTTCAATCCGAAGAATATGCGTGTGTATACGGGCTCGACTTAATACACACATCTATTCGTAATAAATGATGGAACGGATGAAATTGAGGAAAAAGAACGGCGAAAAAGTAGGTTAATCTTAATCGAAGAAATTCGTCCTGCGCATCTTTCTGCCACGTTTCTCCCATCTCTTTTTTTCGAGTCGAGGTTATACCGTTTGGCCTAACGACGCGATTACAAATTAGTTAGGAATGATGAGCGCGAGTCTTTCTATTTCGGCCGATAATAAATTCATATTTGGAATTAATTAACGGGTGATTTAATTATGGCCATTCTTAATTTCTAATCTACCTGGCGACCGTTAATCCTAATAACTCGGGACTCGGGCCCCGATGAATTAAACGGAATATTTCGCCGAGACCTGATCCGGGAGTGTTGATCTATACCGGTCGTGCGCAACTTCTCGCCTGCAATTAAAACGCCTTCGCCGAAACGATAGTTTTTAGAACGGCATAATGTAGATATATTTCACGTCACACCACATATTAACTCTTAACAGACTAGTGTGCCGAGTGTTGACACGCTTAGCGCGTAATTTATCGCCTTATTACGCATTCCTGTGTAAGAAAAAAAACGATAATTATATATCATTCAAATCTTGAAGTATGATACGCGTAATTTTGACAGAGCAGCATTTGCATTAATTGAATTAATGACTAACCGCTTGAATGTAGATCCACTAGACAACGTAACTTTCATATTTATTCATAAATTGACGAAATAACTTGAACGTACAGAATTCATTTCGACTGTACAGTGCCATTGTCAATGAAACACCTCTACTTTCATTCATACAAGTAGTAGTGCTAATATATTATCTAAGTATATTACAATACCGTTAATGATACTCATTTCACGTGCACCGCGGGCACTCGAACGCATTCAAAACCCATAAACTAAGCAGAGACAAAACCCGCGTAATTTATCGCGACAGTACCGGCACCTAATTCGCAACACCTTCGTTCGTGGCAGGACTAACGAGAAGATTTACGTTTAAAGTGCCGTCCCGCGGAAATGTACCGGTCGACTACAAATTATATTGATCTGAAATATCGCGTATGCGAAAGACATATCCCGGAATTATTATCCGTCGGCGGAGCGAGCGCCAGAGAGGCCGCGGATAATTAAAATCAATAGGACCGATTCTCGACTTGTCATTTCGTGATTTCTAATCGGCCCATAGCAGCGTCGACGGGGCTTCCGACGAAGACGTGCGATGGTGATAAAGAACATTCCCTCGTGCCCTTGCCTCTCTTCGCCAACTCTCCCTCTTTCGTGCCACGAAGCCGTCTGCTAGCCGCCCGCTTGCCCAATAAATCCGTAATTTATCGCGCGAGCTACGAAACTCGCTAATAATAAATCCCTATAGAGAAGGCGGCCCTCCAACGCGCCACGAGAGAAAGTCCCGACGTTCACGAAGCATTGAACTTCGGGCGAAGGAAAGGAGTTGCAGGCTGCATTCGTTGGTACCACGATTGTGTTCGAGCATCCATATTTCGAGTGTTTGAAATATATACATGCGGAACGTAAATGCGACTCGATTTAAGGGGACAATCGTGACCGTTTTATTTTTTCGCGAAGACTTTTCAAAGTTGCTGTAAAAAAAAGATTATCTTTAAATCATAAAATAAAAATCACCATCATATTATATTAGAAATTAATTTATCTCGATTTCCAATTTTTAAATAATTTAAATTTAATTTTTACTTAAATTTGTTGGACCGATTCGATCAAGCTTGTGAATGCAAATAAAGAAAATTCTTTGAAGTTGTTGCAAAGATAATTTTAAAACCATAGAAAAAAAGTTATTAGCATGTTATATCACGTTAGAAATTTATTCTCGATTCTTATAAACCTGCTCTTTGGTGAATCAATTCGAGCAGGGTGAGACTTGACAAAAAAAGGCTAAGTTTCTAAATCTCTTCGTGAAAGCATAATAAGAAAATAGGCACGACGTCAGCGATATCATATAGTGTCCTCGAACGCTGATATACGATCGTACTTATAACTCTCGTTTATCAACCGTAGACACCTCTTCTAGCTGAAATGAAACGCGGATAACGTTTAGATATGTAATGTCTCCCCGTTTAATATCACGAGAATAAGACCGTCATATGACGGACTTATCTTATGCGCAGAACGAGGCGCATGTGTGTATTTCACATCTCTTTCTTTCTCTCGTTAACTTTCTTATTGAAAAATAGTTTTACAAAAGAAACATAACTTTGTTTTTTGTCGATTATGTTATTACTTTTTTTCAAACGTTTTTATCTGCACGACAAAGTTGGATGATTGTTCTTCATAATTGGATCAATTTAGGTTGATTAGAACTATAACAGCGACACCATTTTAAAACCAACACTTAACATCTTTAATCTTCGAGTGGTTATGAAGAAAGTACGATAAACTTTTTGCGTTTTCTCATAGATTCTCTAAATCGTTCATCCAGAAATGAGGTAACGATGAAGATCGATTTCGAGATCACTCGCACGATCATCGCGTAGCTCTCTGTAATGAGGAAAGAAAGTAGCGCAAACTCTTGCATTTTCCCGCGTATCCGTCGGTGCGGATCGCTGCAAATCGATTCTTGTCTCCAACATGAATGCAAACCGTACTTTCGTCGTCGTATAGCAAACTCTCACTTTCCTCATACATTCTGTTTCGTCGCTTTCCGGCGTTCGCACGGAGTATACCGTTAAGTTTTACTGCAACGAGATCTAGCGTCAAATTAAATTTATCGCCGGCCGATCGACGCTGCCAAAGAGTTATATGCGAAATAAAAGTACACACTTGAAATAATCACAAATGAACGAGATTGCAACGCAGAGGTTATCTCCCTTGCTCTGAAACAAAAAATCACTCTTTATTCTCGCAACGTTATCTCTGAGAAGAACGCATATGGCTACAGATAGAGTAACTGTAAGTTATAACGGCGCTCGGAACAGACATTTAATGAGAAACGTAGAAAACCTGGATCTCCAAGTTACATATGTATTTGTTTGTTAAATTTATTATGGCGCTAGAAAGTACTTTGGTAAATTATTTTAATTGGAAACGAAAAAATGTCATAATCACCGACGTAAATTACATTTCATAAATAATCATGGCATTCGCCGAATCGCCAGAATTCTCGGTACAATTAGATTTAAGAGATTTAGGCAAGTGAGGAAATTATTCGCAATTATCTCTATTGTATCGTGACGGAAGAAGGAATTTAATATTTCTCAAATTGCCCATAATTCGAAGCAATTCCCATAGCTGGGGCAGAACCTGCCGAGTTCCATCGCGCACTTAACGCACCCGCGCCCGCGCCGCCGCGCCGAGACAGGAAGCATGACAAACGAGAAACACCGGAACGGCGATTTCCATCTGGAATGTGGCCGTTCGTGCATCCTGGACTTTAACGTCGAGACTTCGCCGTTTGAAACGGAGGAACCTGCCATTTGTGTTATTATTGTGCGCCGCGCGCGATATCCCATCAGACAAGAAAGAACGAGGCTACGTGTGGATCGTTAGATATGCGTGCTGCAGATCGTGCTTAATAGTCGCGCCATAAAATTAGTGAAATTAGTATACGGATAGAGAGCGGATAGAGAAGAGAGCGCGTACAGGGGTGAAGGAGGAGTAGTGACACGGAATTCCTGAAAGGGAAACCACACCGAAAAATGCCGTTCGCTTCGGCCCGAGACTCACAACGGCTCGTTAATTCCGTCTCATTACCATCTGGCGAATCGACAGCAAATTCGCGGTTCCACCCCGGTGTGTATTATAATTTGAATCCGACGCGCATAAATCCCGGGCCCATATACGCCGGCTGAAATCGAGTGAAACGCCGCGTTTTTTAAATGCACCTGCGAGCAACGGAAACGAAACTGAAAGCGAGCATCGCCGAACGTGCAGTTATACTTTTCGATCTCTTAGGAAATAATAGAGAGCTACTCGGCGGAATGCCGTTAATCTCGATCTTTAAATGGGAACAGAACGGTTTCGAGCGTCGGAGCACATCGCGCCAGGTCGAAAAACGCCAGGAGAGCGCCGTAGAGCTCCAGTGGCCCCGCGGCGTCGGGGTACCCGGGGGCGCCCGTATACCGATAGCCGGCGATTTTCAGTCGTCAAAATATACGTCTATGCCGTTTTCGTCCGCTGGCCGTGGTATCCCATTCGAGACATCGATACCACAGTCGTTGCGCGGGCCGATACCTGTTGCTGCCGATGCAGCAACAACCCTTCAGCCGCCTGTGTGCCCCGGCCCCGGCTCTTCCTTCCGTTCTTTCTCCGTTCACCGCTTGCGTGCCC
The DNA here is from genome assembly GCF_048541705.1 of Temnothorax americanus. NCBI lineage: Eukaryota > Metazoa > Arthropoda > Insecta > Hymenoptera > Formicidae > Temnothorax > Temnothorax americanus. The sequence goes on from NW_027509792.1 coordinate 2,240,071, forward strand.
GCGGGCCCCACGCGATTAGACCTAGGCCCGAGATTAGAGCGTGCCACGCCATAGTCGTCTCTTTCTTTACTCGCCATTTGTTTCGTCCGTTTCGTTTGTTTCGTCGTGGCGAAACGGGGCGCAGACTTAAACGGGGACTCACGGATTCGAATGTCTATTATGGGATAGCGGGAGGCCACCGAAAGAGAGGAGTCGTTCTCGAGAGCGATCCGTGAGAATCGGCTTGGCGCGTTGCGTTTTCGGATCGCGGCGAGCGAGCGAAAGAGCTGTGGTTCTCTTTCGGAAATTATTCTTCGAGAGGGAGTCATTAGACGCGGGGCAATTCTTCTCGAATTCCTAATAACACGGAGCTACTGCTCCAACGATGGTAGCAGTGGAAACGACCGCTTAACGGTATTCGCGAAAGTAGTGCCACTGGATTTATTATCGAGGAGTAGACGAGAGAGAGAGAACTCGTGACCAATAACTGCGAGTGATTTGTAAGAGAGCGCTGTCGTTTGATGAAAGAAATATATAATTATGTTCGTGTAGTTTCACACAAATTATAGGCTGCACGGAAAACCGTTTTATATTTTTTCCTTTTTAAAGTTTTCGTTTAATTTCTGGTATGTAATTATATACTAGCAATATATACAAATCCATATTCGCCACTTTATGATACAGCAATCTTTATATAAGTTGCAATATAATATGTAAAATGTTGAAAAAAATCTCTCTTTCGCCAGTTATATAATTCAAAATATTAAAATTTGCACATTACATTAAAAACAATGATATGAAAAATATTATTAAAAATAATAATATTTTAAAATGAGCAAAAAATTGCTTTTGTAAGTCTTAGGATGATTAAACATATAATTTTCTGACGTCTATTCGCTCATAAAAGTCTTGAGAGATTTTTCTAATTCATGTCTGGCACTTTGATTTTGATAAGAGCAGAAATTATGTATATTGCTTGAATATACATAAAATGCCTTACCAAAAGCCAATATTACTTTTTTTCAATATAATTACCTTAATTTTTTTAGATATTAATTTTTTGCACATTTTATATAAATTTTACTATAAAGTTTCTGGTAGAGAGCCACGTAAACGTTCGTCACTAAAAAATAAACAAAGTCGATGCTAAGAACTTCTTTGCAGAGAATTACCGACAGCTATGCAAATTACTGTACCCAACAATTAATTACGTTTAACTTGTGTATAAAAATTCGTCAACAAATTGCACGCTGCATACGGCGAGGAAATATAATTGAACGTTGCGTAATTGGAACTTAGTGGCAATCATTAAGGCAATTTCTACTGCACATGCATATAACAATGTGCAACCATGATTATGATCGAGGTGCGGGTGCGACAGCGAGGCAGAAAGAGAGAAAGAGGCGGACAAAAGAATACGGTGAGGGAGAAAGAGAGAGAGAGAAGGAGACGCCCGCGTGATTAGTGTCAACGAGCCGGTGAAGGGAAATTTCTAATTGCATACATGCCGCACGACGTACGAGCGTGAAAAGATATTCCGACGTCGGAAACGTATGTACACAGCCGAGTGCGCAGCGATAGTTAAACCGACAATTATCCACGATCGTGGGCTACGTGGGAAGGGACACGTGGGTTACCCCGACAGCGATTAAAGACAAAGCTGCTCCTATATCTCTTATATCGATGGCACGAAGTCGTTCTTTTCGAATTCTGCGATCTTCCAATCCCGCCGGTATCACGCGATCGTCTCGGATGAGAAACGCCAACGTCGTGACGTATTGCGTGTCGCGTTTAACTACCGAATGAAGATCGCAAAACTTGACTGAAGATTACTAATGTTGCTTAATTAATGATTCTTACATGCGTATAAATGCCACGTTCAATTTATAACGCTGTACCTGCGTGAGATTCGCGAATTAATCATGAAACGAATAAATGATGAGACACTGACACGCTATGTTGATACCTATCGATTATAGTTATCTTTAAATTTCGTGTAATCTTTTAAAAGTTCAAAGGAACAAGGAGTATGCAGAATTGAAAATCTTAAAAATAATTCTAGGAAAGATTGGGGAAGGTGTGGAAGAGAAATACTTCTGTAAGTGTGCTTAAAATATACTGCTGTAAGACGAAAGGAAATACCAAGAAGGAGAGAATGGTCTCGAGGTTGAATCGGTCTGCATTATTAAAAACGGACGTGTAATTATCGACTAAAAATGTCCATGTGGAGGCGAGTCTTTACGTCATGTATAAGTGTACATGCCACCCGCTCGGCGCGAGTTACGTCGCGCGCGCGCAAGGAAAAAACGGCGGGCGCATTCACGTATTGACAGACAGCCGTATTATTATATCATTTCAGGAAGAAGTAAATGCCGGGTTTATCCGCTGGAACGGAAGATACGTTTTAAACTGAACGCTCGCGCGTTCTCGGATGTCATTACGCGAATCATAGTTAAACTCAACGCCGTGGAATCTCGCCGTATCGTGCGAGCGTCCGTAACCATAGGTTTAGCTCTTTGAAATCAATGACTAATCTTGTACACGCACGTCGTCGGTTAGTGTCTTGTCACGTAACAATGGCCGAAGCGATGAAAATGATCGTTGAACGAGACGACGCATACGTCCGTGCGTTAGCGTGATATTATCTGATTTTTTATAACACATCAGGCAGGAGGAAAGCTTGAAAAGCGCTTACAATCCGTTGCATTCACTCGGCTATACACGCGTGCTAAATAGCACGATCTTCATTCAATGCAATTCGTTAGCGCGGCATTGAAGCAGTGTATTTAAATTTATATTATTCTCTATTAATTTTCGTTGTTAGACGACGTAATAAATTTTATGTATCGTAACAAATATTTTATTATGAACGGTTTAATTATATATATATATAGTCTCGCTTGGCTTACTTTTCTAAAACATTTTGATTTGTTAATACGTTGCATTTGATTCGTCGTAAGATGATAACCGTACGGCAATGTGTCACGTTAAACATAACTCGAGGTTTCATTGAACATCGGTACGGCGAAGAGCATCTGGCAATCATTAAGAGTATTACGAGTTTACATTGGCAGAATACGCGTATCAAATGTATATGTGATGGCAAACTCATTAATCGTCATACGTTGATGGCAAACGATACCCGCTCACCAATATATCTTAATAATTAATAACCGTCGCGCACACAATTATTAACAGATGGCACTTATGAATATTGACTTCAATATTCAATATTAGATATATGTATTAGATATTGATGTATTAATCTCACTTTCTTTTATATATTTTTTATGAAAATCCAACTTGAATGATACAAAGAATAAGATTCATCGAGTTCTCTAATTTCGAAACACTCGTAATTAGAAAATCCCGGCTATTTCAATGCATAAGGAGTCACCCTTTTTAATTCGTCCTGTAGAATTTATAATTGGATGGAAACATGACAGCACTCTCTGCTTTCTACTTCACTACTGAAAAGTTTCGAGGATTTACGACGTCGTACAAAGGGAGTAATCCAACAGTAGTGCAAGAGATATTAAACGTTCCTAGCTATCGTCTTTACTGGCTTCGAATACAGCCTGGTTATCTGGTCACAGAGTAGGGTATTATATAGGTCGCGTTACTATAATATAAATATCAAAGTTATGGCTTTACTACTGCACGGACTCTAACCGACACGCATAAACCAATTCCACTAACATTTCGGCATATATCTTGATCTATCTGACGGCGAAAGCGGAATTATTAATGGAACTATTTCCCCACCACGTAGGCGTATCCTTTAACAAGCTTATCCCGCGCCATTTTTCATTGTTACATTGCGATAAGAGTAGGCGCACATGCGCCCGGTTATGTCACTTGTTAATTAAAAACAGTATGGAATAAGTTCAATAATTTTGTAATTTTAACCCTAGCTAACCGAACTTATTTTCGAGTCCTTAATTCGCCACACTCCGGTCCGTGAGACCGCTCGACTCACAATTAGTCGCTTTGTCATTTTCATTCTAATTAATATTTTTAAGCTTGTATAAATATAGGAATTGTAAATACAGAGTCTGAATAAGATGTTTATGATAATATCAGGTCAAGAAAATGATTTGAGTTTAAACAGAACTTATTATTATAAAGAAACTAGAAAATTATGTTATTATATGAAAACCAGAAAATCGAAAAATGTTTACTGAATCCAAGTATAGCGAGTTAGCGTTAATAATACTAGTTGGAATTTCATATTTCAAGAATGTGACAAATTTTTTTCGACGAGTAATCTTTTATTTTTCATGCTGACATTTTGTAACTATTTGTGCCACAGTATCTCTTTTAATTACAAATATTGGTCAGTATGAGTTTCGAAAATTAAGGTCGCAGACATTTAAATATAATTTAATAATGACTTTATTGAATATGGAAGAGAAAAGTAATTACACAATGATAGGTAAGCACAGTTCAGCTTGTATAACACATAGATAAGTAATATCTAGAGAGAAAGATAGATATATAGATACGATATTACGTTACATATAGTATCCATGTTAAATTAAATTTTCCACATTGTGATGTATGCAATGATAATAACGTCAATCATATCTGACGTATACGACAATATAATCAACATCTCGTTATCGCGAGGTGCATTATCGGTTCGCGAGCGAACAAATATCGTAATCAGGCTTCGGCTACGTGGCGGCGCGGCGAAACGCATTACTCCCTGCGTATTGACAAATCAGCCGAACGTCCGGACGTATCTGACGATCTGACCGGTCTCGAAAGTGTAATTATTAATAACTGTCCGATCTCGATGCTACGGGCCAGTTCGCCGTCGGGTAGGCGTTACTTACAACCGGCGAGACGACATTATCGATTAATTATCGATATTGTTACGCGAACGTGCCGCAAAGTCGCGGATTGCACGGACCGAATTTCCGTCTTGAAACTGAGCCGTGAAAAGTAGAGCGCGGCAGCTAGCTTCCTTTAGGTCGATCGAATCTGAGATTTTAAGATTAGGATTAGAATTTAAGGGTTTTTTTTACATGTAAACGACACGTTGTACACTAATAATATTTATTACTTACCGTGAAAACGAATAATTTTACCCAAGAAGATTAGGAAAACTAATAATGACATCTAATCAAACGAGTTAGAAGGACAATCGGCAAATCGACCTCGATTACGATTGAGTCACGGTTTAATCATGCGTATCGTGGGAAGGGGAGGATTAATTAAGAAAATTTGCATAATTGTAATCGCAGCTCATTAGCAAAATGCCACGAATCAGTACGATTCACCGATTACGTGCTTCGAAAGCGGTAGCAACAATCAGGATGAAAACAGATCGCCGATTTCGAAAACCTTCGATAGTAATCGAATCTTGCCAGTCGTTTTAACGAGTCATCGGGCTCGATCGTCGATCACGAAAGCGTAATCACTCGGCGACGTTACCGGGTTACGTGTACAAGCGCGCCTGATTATTTACATAGAAAATTCATCGCAGGGACTAATTGCGACTAATGCCACGAGATTAAGATCAGTGGAGATCAGAGGAGATCAAAGTAATGCAATTGCAGCGAGAAACGATAGCGAAACTACAAACTAACAACTTGGTATTGCGCGAATGTATCGCTAAACTAAAATTCGCTTCGTGCTGTATTCCTCTGATCGACTTCTGATCACCAGACTTCATCAAATGAAAAATTAATTTGTAAATGTCTAATAAGTGATTGCATAATATGGAACTAAGAAACTTCAAATAAATAAAAGGGTTACCATAATGGAAGCTAAAATATCTTTCGTAGTTGAAGAGATTTGCCAAAAACCACTGAAAATGGAATCAACCCGATAATATCGCGAATGAACAAGTCGCGAGCGATGTGCACTTTGCATGTAGTACATATATATATATATATATATATATATATATATATATATAGCGAACGTACACGAAATTATTCTACTTTCCTGAAGTTTTCAGACGAACGTTCCGACCGGCGTGCGCCACAAACGCGGAGATAAGAGAGTAAAAATAAAATAATAACGAAGATTGAAAATACAGCGAGTGCCGAGCAAGTATCGCAAGTAGAACAAACCACCCGCACGCCGAGAGAAGAAGCGAACAAAGGCTCGTTGTGTGAGGTGTGGGAAGAGGCGGTGGGGTGGAGGGGTTATTGTTGCTGTTATGGTTTGCACGTTCGTGACTACAATACCCCGGGTCCGTGGAAAAGGCGCGCGCGGAGGCTGCCAATCGGGCAGATTCAGGCAGTTCCTGGTAACTTTCTCCTCTCTGGCTCTCCGCGCGTCGAAACTCGGCTAGCGCGCCCGAGTCATGATCTCTTATGTAGATCCACTTCTTCCTCTTCGCCCTCTCCTTCTTCACCTCCACTATCTCTACCCGGCGTTTCTGTGCAGTCGCTTTTGCTCCGGAATCGCTCTCTTACTTCATCATCTCGTTGCAATGTATATACCCGCGATCTTTGGAGACACGCTTTCTCGCATTTCTCTGTGTCGACGTTTCGAAGTCGGTGTCTTCGAAGCGTCATAAATCTAAGCAGACCGGAACACTATTCTGTGCTCTATTCTATAGTATAGGCAGTTACATGTAATAATAATTTGTATCCATAGATTTTCCACGTACAATTAATTCTCGTAAAATAATTTCAGATAAAATATAGGGAAAATTATTAAAGTTTTTTTAAATATTCGAAAAATTATAGTTATTAACATTCTAAATTAATTAATTGTAATTAAAATTTTATACGACTCGGGCTGGGAGCATAAAGCGCACTATTTTTGTAGGCCAACAAAGTTATTCATGCTTCCTGTACAAATAGGCGAGTGTGATTTAGATAGTACGGCTTTGAAGTACAGGCGTTTCCACTTATTACGTGTACTATACGTTTGGCAAATGACAGCGGGATACAATATGACGGTTTATTCTGCTCCGGTGAGATACAATGCTTCAGGTTTGCCCGCTACGCCACAGGGAAACCGGTATGCAACCGGGCCGCGCGATGCACGGTTTCTCGCAAACAGTTTCCCCCGACACGACATCCATCATCTTTGCCGATATTAGTGTTCCACCGTGGAGATAGCGGATCGGTACCGGGCGTAGGAGAGCACGACGCCCGCGGCGGGCTCTCGCGCGAAATCGCGCCAGCTATTAACTCGCTATTACCGCTCTCTCGCTCTCTCTCTTTTTTTCTCTCTCTCTGTCTTCTCTTTCTTCCTCAGTACGGTATCTGCCCGCCGGTGTACTCGCGGAGCCCTCGTTAAGAATCGCGGAATATAATTTAAGACGACGAGCCGCAGCCTTTGTGCCCCCGTAGCAATAACTCCGGCGCCTCGGAAACGCCGCGACGTCGCGGCGCGACGGGGAAAGATCTTTATTTATGCGTTATTTAATAAGCGTTTACTTTACGCGCGCGCGCGAGCGCGAGCGCGGGAATACTTACTTTCTTTGGACGCTGGACGGAAGAAAAAGAGGCGCGTGCGAGAGGCGCTAAGGACGTGGCGATTAAAGCGAAATTACGAATGGGCGAACGAGCATCCTCGACGCGCGTTGCCGCGCGACGATTTGGCGAACGCCGTTGCCTTCGCGGGGCTAATGAAGCTTTTCCCCGTTAATAGAGGATAACGTATGCGCCTATAAAACTATCAGCGACGCTTAGCCATCCGCGCCGTGTCGCCGCCCAGCGCGCGACTCGTTTTCGCCGTTGCTCAACGCGCAGTCGGCGACGACGGCGACCTAAATAATTACAAATACCGGGTGCGCACAATCGACGTTCTGACGCCTATAAGTACACCCGCCTACGTCGACCGCGAGACTTCTACGAGGGGCCACGATTTTGCACTCATCGACTTGCATACGCTTCTAATCGTCTGGATCTCGATGTTTGCTCCGCCGCGCGCCGCGCCGCGGTGGCTTCGGGACATTCTCTTGTTACACCGCTTGCGTGGCATGCATGCATTAAAGCGAAGGACAAAGTATACTAATCAGATATGCTAAAGCCGATCATATAGCAATCCGCGTGGTGTGTAAGCTAATAATTGCCGGATCGTCCGTATGATATCCTCCGCGCTTAAATTAGCTCTGTAAAAGTGAATTTTGAAAGCGAACCGCCGCCGCGCCGCCGCAGCCGTGATTCGCCGAGAAGAAATTACTTATAAGTGCGGGCACAAATGAGCTTTTAAATTACACGGACAATACTTATAGATATAATTCACTCTAGATTGAACCGCGTGTTTGCAAATTCCACAATTGGCTTCTGTAATAACGCTCTCCGGCACAACACGCACAACGAAGTTGCGAAAGAAGACATTCCGCTTGTTTCTCTCACCTCGTTACCTCGCGGACTATTCGGCGCTGAAATTTTCGTGGCAAGTTTGCGTTTTAGAGTCATTCACGGCTATTCGCGAGTATAGAATAGCGGTGCCTGTAAATGGCATAATTACGCAATCACAGTCTCGCGCGAGCGAGCGAGCTCGGATAACGTTGTAAGCGAGCGAAACGCGAAATGCTCGGCGCGAATGGCGTCGGCGGCGGCGTATCGGTATAGTAATACTAGAGGTTTAGCCCACGCTCTCGGTTTATCTACCTACCTCGTGTACGATCGGATCATGATCTCGCAGCGCGCGCTTGATCCCCCCCGGTCGCACGACTCGAGTGATATCATTGCGGCGTTAAGGAGTGAGTCATTTCCTATTGGCATTAAGAGCGACAATCGAGCGCCGCGTTTAGCGCTGCCTGCGGATAGTTGCCTGGTCCCTCTCTTCTCTCTCTCTCTCCCCTTTCTCTTCCTCAAAACACTAACTGGATGGACGGTCGTGCTCGGGCCGGAGGAGAGTTGACCCGATTACGCAATCCCCTTGTTATACGAGGATGTATATACGTAATAACGAGAGAATCTGGTTAGCGGCATCGCGACAAATCCGCGGTGCTTTGTTTCTCCCCCCAAGTGGGTGGCAAATCCGCGACGCTCCCGCATCGTGACGGGGGAAAGTGCTCATTAACTCTTAACGAAACGTTAATTGGATGCGGTGTGTCTTGCTTAATTCGTGCAAGTTATTATACCTTGATGTTAATTCGACGATCTCGCGAATTAATTTCAATTCCGTTTATTAAATCTACGTGACAATGGAACGGCAACATGACTCTCAATTTATTTTAATTGCATGTTTTAAATTGACGCGCTTCCTTTATTCCCCGACTTTTAAAAAATTTGATCTTTCTGCATAAAATATACTTTCACAACATTTTAACAATTATTAACAAATTTGTAAATTATTACATTATGAAAAAAAAACACTTCCATTATTTATAAATCGTTGTTTATAATGCGTTGACAAGAATAAGCTGTTTGAACTTAACGCGATGAAGTAAATTCCATTTTCGAAGAAAATCACCTCGTGATGATCGAAAACTTTTTTTTGCGTACGAGCGAGTACGTGCCTGGACAACGAAATTTGGAATTAACCGAACCGCCGGAGCCAATGCAACACTGAAAATGTCCAATCTTGAAGAAATGGCCGCCCCGAGGACACGGGTCACATTGTTCCGTGGTGTACATCCTTTTCAATCCGTGGACACGTCTGCTTGGTACATGCGGTTACGTACCGACGCGGACGCGAGGAGAATCGCGAATTTTACACCGAAAACAAATCACCGAGGCCCAGTCGTTTGATGTTCGACGGTGCTACGTCCTTCGAGATTCGTTCTCACTGGCACGTTCGTCCTGACATATTCGTGTCCCCTGACCACGGATGTCCGGCACTTCCTTTTTGTCTTATCGACGATTATTCGTAGCGATAAAAAATTTGTCTAGGTGTAGTATTATATCAAAGTCTTTTAGACACATTGGCATGATCATTGATTTAATTTGCGCGAGTATACTTATAGCGTTATGAAATAAGAGGGATCTCTGGACTTTACTAATCCTAGGCGGTAATAACTCGCAACTTCAACTACTCCAATGAATGTACCAGTCGTATCAAATCGGGGCAATTATGTACTTGTCCACTTTAAGCGCTTTAGCCGTATGAAAGAAGGTTCGTCGTAACGCAACCGGCAAGGTCGGTGCGCGAAGAGATATTTCTGCGGGTCTTCGTTTGGCGCGTCTTTAGCGTCACTCGAGCGCGATTGCCTGCAGCCCGCAAAATGGACTCGCATTATTTCATCGTAAACGTAGCTCGAAAAATCATTCGCGGAAGCAACCGGTTCCTCCCTCGTCGGTCGGCGAAAAGTCGTAAATGTCCAAGGGAACACACGGGACACGAGCCAATTTAACGTTTCTGTCAGCGGTGCAGAACTCGCGCGGGACTGTATTCGCGAGTGCAGTTCATACCGGTTAATGCGCCCATTTTACATAGACCGAGCACAACGCGCGGTTGCGTAACACCGGGAGATAACCTACAATGATTACGGAACGCGATCATGCATATGCGGGTCGTACGCTGACTTGAGAAAATTTTACTTGTCCGTTGAAGTTCCTGAAGACCAACGGTCCGTCGAATTAATCGAGCACACTTCGTATGTCTCATCTCTAATCGAAAAAGACCGCGATAATGCCGTTCATTAATTCGAAACGCTATGAATATCTTCAATGAGTTGTTTTTCATATTTGTTCATTAAAAAAAAAAACAGAAATGTCAAACCAGAAATATTGACATATTCTTTTATAGCTACAGGCTTTATCACGTTCGCAATTACGTTAGGCATAGATGACTTTATTCCGTCCGCAGACATGTCCCGCATATTAAAAAGCGGAAATCCGTCAGTTGGATTTCCGTCAGTTGCTTTTAGGCGTCTTTTACGACAGCAAAATCGTTGCTCGAGAATTGCATTTCAACAGGACGTGTGCGTCGGGACACGTATGCTCCGAGCATATCTGGCATAGACTTCGCTCTCGAGTATCTAATAACAGATCCGCCGCTAATTGCTTTTCGAAATGATTTATCGCGAGCGGCTTGTTGATTTAACTTCTCCCGTGTAATCCGACATCGTCGACAACGTCGATCGCCGATATATTTAACGATTCCGACGAAGAATTTCTTCGTGACTTCATTCGGCGGAGAGCGAAGCACGATCGTCAGCTCTGCCGATCGACAGCTCGATTAAAGAGCGAAATAACCCTCGTTCGAGCGCCTTCTCTCTCTCTTTCTCTTTTTCGCGCATGCATGAGCGATTATCGCGCGAAACTAATTCATATCGCGTATACCGGTCCGATCCGATCCGACCGCGGAATCTGGAGCAACGGGGCTAAGTGTCGACCAATAAATCGAAGCATTACCGATACCGCCACATTGGAGAAAGTGTTCGACGTTCAGCACGTCCGCCGACATGCACAGCATTACGCCACTATTATGCGGCGGTAGGTGTACATGTACATGCATTAGGGAACAGATACACGTGTATGTGTGTCCGCATACGAGAGACAAAGGCACGGGCATCTCGATGCATTAAGCCGAACTAAGCTAATTAAGGCTAAGTCGCGCGGTGGTGTGCGAGCGCGATATTGCATTCGTGCCGTGAGTGTTCCGTGTAAAAAGCGCGAAGAGTGCGACGGTGTGCTGCAGCGGCATTAGCTTCGGTAAGTACATACCCGTTGCTCTTTATGGAATCCCGAGCAGGGGTCGCGCGCGTAAATTCCGCGATTATTATCTTTGAAGTCGAATCTTTCTGCACGTCGATCGCGCGCGCTAATTTCCCGACGACGTTTCGTGGGATTAGAAACCTCTTGTGCTGTCAACATTTTTATATATATTTTTATACGATAATATATTTTTTGTACATTAATTTTCTTGCATCGAGTCTCTCGTCGTTAAAATATTGTTAAATAGAGAGATAATTTCCAATATATATACCGGAATTTCTCAAATACACATATATGAAATGAATGAAAGATTTAAATATGTAATTCAATTCTCATTCGTTAAAAATTCCTGCTAAAGGTGTAAATATCTATAGGAAAGGTGTCGTCTTTACCTTTCGTAATGAGTGACGATATGGTGAATATTTACATATAAAATTTTCTTTTACGGTATCCGTTATGACGAGAAGAAATTTAATTTTGAAATATCTTGCATAAATATGTAATATAAATTCTTTTCAAGGATGGTGGAATATTTTATTAGCGATTGCGAAATTGTTCGTAACTTTGTACGGTAGACGTTAAGAGTTTACTCATCGATCTTGCCAGTTTCTATCCCACTTGGTTACAGTCGCTGCAATCGTTACTGACTAGACAAGAGAAAAATTTATATGCGACTTGAACACATAATTCAGGATAAATCATATCGAAGGCCAAGGCGTACAATGGGTGAGCAGCCCGTATGGGCTAGTCGTTATACAAATAAATATCTAAAACACGAGGGCTATTTCATGAGGGTTGCGCACCCCCCTTAGTCGCAACCATAAACGCGGCTTGCACTGTTACAATTTCTAAGCCGCATATGATTTAATTTATTGCCGTGAAATTATCGTCTTTACGCAACGCGCATACCAGTTAAAAGAGGAATATATTTAAATAAATTCTACAATCGAGATGTAAAACATTAATTTATTTTCTCCAAAATTTAGATAGCAAAATATTATAAAAATTATAATTTAATTGAAAATAGTTGAGAAGAGTATTCGGGAATAATATTAGTGGAATAATTTTAGCAAAAATAATATTAGTAGAATAAGAGTTAAAGTAAACGTTTCAGGTATCGATCTGCAAATTTGCACTTTTCGAGACTCGCCACCGTTTATAGCAGATGAAGTTGTGTGTTGGATCCTCTCTCGTAGAAACTCGTGCGAGAGAATGAAGAGAACCTCTCTTTCGTAACGTATATACGTGATGTGCACCTGTCATGCGCACGGTATAATATTCCACGTCCACACGAACGGGTGGGATAGAATCAAATATTCGGCCACGAGCAAATGGGGCGATGAATTCGCGCGAGTATCGCGGCATTGCATTACATCGTGCAATATGTCAGCACAAGAACATAGTCGAAAATATCGTTAGGTTTGATCGAAACCCTTTTGAAGAAGGTATACAATATATTATCGTCAATCTTCTGGCAGCGCCACAATAATATTTCTTTTGTACGTTTATTTTTATTTAGCGGCGTATCTCTTCTCTGCAAATCCTTGGAATAATAATTTATTTCGAAGAGATGACTCGAGATAGAAATTTACTTCGTGCCACGTGCGCTCTCATAATTTCCTGCCTGCCGTAAAATAAATACGAACGATAATGAAGGGATAGCTATAGAATACGCGGGATAATATCGTCGACATTTTCATTTCCGTTTTTTTTCTTTTTTTTTTTTGAACTTCAGAAAGAACGCGGGAATAACGGCGAAACCCGCGCGATGGGCGTTCGTTAGAGAATATTTCCAGAGTCGGAAATAACGGAACGGGGAAACGGTGGAACCGCGAAAAAATGTCTGCGCGAATTGGGATGGGACTTATTCCAAATTATTGCCCGCGATTTCTTATTCTCTCCGAATTGTGACACGAAGAATAAAAGTAGAAAGAAAACGAGAAAAGGTCTTAAATATAACTACCGACCGCGCGTTAAGCTAGAGAAAAGAAGCTAACCGTCATAATTCTTAAGTACGACAAAAACACCGGCGCGCCAAATGCCGACTTATTTGAAGTTCACTTGACAAAATTAACTCGTTCTTTTATCACGTTTTACAGATATTGACAATTGTTCGAGATAAAATTGTCTGATGTTGCATTTTCAATAAATCGCAAGTGGACCAAATTAATTAGCGTTGACGTTCATAAATTACAACTTCAGCGCTGTCCTAAAAAATATTATATTAATAAGCATGTTTTTATATTTACTACAATTTGATACTCTTAAAGTTGCGTTCTAGTCTGAGATATCATAATTTATCAAACATGCTCCATACTTCTCGGTCAAGGCTGCAAGGTTCAGATTATCGAGCGATCGTTCAAGGGCGGCTCAAACGAGCACCATTCAGTCTTAAATGCGGCTATTACAGATGACAAGGAATAAAAAGACCGCACCACCATAATCCGGGCTAAAGTGAAAACCGCGAGGAAAAAACCGAGTATCGATCATCATCGTTTGGGGCGCGTCTTGACGCGCACACACGCACGCGCGTGTCCGCTGCATTCAGCGCGATGCATCTCATGCCACAATTAATGTTACCTCGGCGAGCAGAGAGGATTATTAGACGAGAGTGATGAATGACCAGCGCAGACAGGGGCGTATCGCATGCACGACGTGGGGGATGCCGGTGGTTAGGGTTTACTTTTGGGTTACGGACGGGTGGTTGTTTGGAACGTCGCGGCGAGAGGGAGAGAGGCAGGAAGGGGTGGCGGGAGAGAGAGAGAGAGAGAGAGAGAGAAGAGATGAGGGGGACGAAAGGAGGAGAGTCCTACGGTGAGATATTGGAGAATGATTTCATGCCTGCATTCCTCGGACCCCGTGAGCAACGAAGGAGAGATGCGCGCGGGACCCATCTGGAATAATAGAATACCATTTGCCATTGTGTTCCTTTCTGTCTCTCTTTTTCTCGGTCCGGCGATGGGTACAAACGCGCGTATCGGTTACCCGCCCGTGTATGCGTGCGTGGTTACAAACGCGCGTGCTCGCCGTATGTGAAACGGGGGAGAGACAGAGAAAGGAGAGGTATATGGAGACAAGAGAGCGCACACCTTCGTTCCCGTAATGCGGTACACCTATGGCAGCCGGGACCATTATGCTTTCTGCCCATCGGCACCGTACGCCCGGGACTTTATGCGACCCGCGCATACGTATTCCATCCGCGTGCATTATGCTACTTCTTCGATTCTCGTGGAAAGCGTCGTCCACCGGCACGCCGCGGCGACAAAGAGTTGTGAAAGAGATTCCCGTGGTTCGCCGGCACGAATGTACGCCGCGCTGCGCTGGTACCGTGACGCATCGCCGTTCGATGAATGTACGCGCGGCTTATTGTGGCATAATTTGTCGAGCATTTAAATGCGTAATGACGTAATGTAAGCACGTACACGACGGAGGTCCACTCGCGGGATAGAGGAAGCGACGCGACGGCCTGATTCGTGACGCAAACGCGAGTCGTGGTGGAAAAAGTGACTTTGGCTACACGTGTCGGGTGCGCGTGTTTCTTAAGAATGATTAGGATCCATTAGTGGTTGAATAAAATGAGATAACCGCTTTTTAATGTTTGCGAGGATTGCCTAAATTTTCAACGCAAGAATTTCTTTTTCCGTCTTTCTCTATCTACTCTTTCTATTTCTTACTTTAAAATTGTAGGTGATTGCAAACGTTTTAAAGTACAAACGTATCCTTGGAACATTTGTAAAATTATACGCCCGCATATGTATTCTCAATAAAACAGACTTAACGAGCGAGTATACACTCGCTCGGAAACGTAAATATTATGCGATATTTTATATGCATCTATAAAATAATGCCCGAGACTTAGGAAGGCTGTAAAACTTGATTAGTGAGGTCTCGCGCAAGCGTCTCTAGACGCCGCTCGATTTCACGCAGGTGTCTCGTGCGCTCGCTGGTTTATTTCGGGGATTACACGAGGGAAGAGGGCTAGGGTCTCTCTAGATGGATGTATAATAATGGGGTAGTTTCTTAAGATTCCAGACACGGTCGAAACAATAAAGGATGACGGGACGAGCCATTGTCTCGGCGTCTGCACATCGCTGGTTTCCAATGCCGGAACGAAATCGCAGTCGCGCAGCGCGTAGAAAAATATCGCCAACCGTCCTGCACTGTCCTTTCTTTTGCTCGAGTTCGCCATAATATCAGCAATTAAAATCTTAGATTACTTTCTCCAGATATATCTTCGCGTTTCTTACATTAATATCTAACGCGTTATATTTTATATGGAAGGAAGTAATTTCCCTTTACGTAAGAGTCCCGCGATCGAAGATTCGTTGCTATTAACAAGCGGGAGCGCGATTGAGATCGCGGCGGAAAGAGACGACAGCGATGCGCGCGGATATCGCTTACGCAATTCGCGTGGCGGAGTTCGCTTCGGCCCGAGCTGACACGCGAGGAAGAATAGCGCGTGCAGGCCGGGAAACGATGGCGATGATAAAAGGGAAGCGTAAAAATCGATTTCTATTCTCGCTGGGCGCATTGTGCCGTCGCCGTCGTTGACAAGTTGACGGGCATGAGCGTTGGCTAATGGCTAATGGATCCTTCGGGCATCGCGGCTCGCGCGCTGAAGCGTTTTTCTCGCGCGCGCGGGGTCCACAGGTGCCGGGGCGCTCGTTCAGCGCCGGTCGATCGATCGATCGACCAACCGACTGATCGAAGCGCATCTCGTCCCGCCTCATCCTCTCTCGTATCTTTCTATTTTGCTCGCGGAAAGGCCACAGGCCGATACGAGGCGATATCGTCAGCGCGATTGACGAAGGTGAGAAGAGGCCCGGCGAGAGAAGAAGCGTTTACCCGCGCGCTTCGGAACGCCTCGAATCAGGATCGACGAGGATCGATGTAACGTGTCCAATCATAGTTCAAGGCAGGGTCAGGAAGAAGAGGCCTCGGATCCTCTCGCGCGAGGAGCGCCGTAATGAAACGAAATGGATTGGGGCCCCCGATCGGCTCGTGAGAGTGCGCGTATATATACGCACTCGCCGACTCACACGCGCGTTCCTCCCGGAGCGGCGTCTACGTACTACGCGCGATATGAATTTGGCGAACGACGATAAATAATGATGATCGATGGCCGGTGAGAATTTCGTATTGTGCGAGTAAAGATCGCGATTACCTCGCAAATTAGGCGTAGCCGGGCTTACGGTTCCCGGGACTTATTAACATACGATAATCCGTTCCGCGCGCGGATCGTTTCGCAGGATCAGCGACCTATCGGCGCGAGTGGGATAATAATCTACGAGCTTATATCTACGGTCAACCATACGTAACAACCGTTTCTACAGGCGTTACGAAAGAAATTGTTATCTCGCGAGGTATCTCGGATTAGTCTATTACGTCAGAACTGTTCTCCGCGATCGTCACTTTTACACGGTGCTTCAATATGATTGCGATAGTAGATTTCCTTGTAATCATCGAGCTGGCGACTCATCCCCGCTCTTTCACGTGTGATTGTTCTCGCCCGAGCGAACACAAATTCAAGACACGCCATTCTCAAGTTTTCGTCAAATCCGGATGAGCGCGCTCGACAATCCTACACCTGTCCGTCTTAAACGTTCGTGCGCGTTCATTTTCGGACAATCTGACGATTAATAGGTCCTCGAGAGAAGAAAACTTTTGAAAGACGCCGCTGCTATTCATAACAAAATGCAAAGGATTTTACTCGTAATATCCATAATTCAAAAATGATGATTGTAAAATGACTTTCCATTGAGATACGAACGACTAGCTGACGTACAAACTTATTATCTGACAGTTTGATAAATGTCGAGATGCGTGTTTGTTTTGTGTTGATGACTCCCCAAGACCGATTCAGGTAAACCGCTTGCTGTCATAACTTTTCCGTAGCGGCGCGGCGGCGGCGTGCCGTTTTTCCAAGGAATCGCACCTGTCTTCCGGAATGCGTCTGCGGTTTCTCGCTCGAACGATCGAACGGGGGGGAGCCCGCGAGAGGGAAGGAAGCCTCTCTCTCTGAAAAGTGCTCGAACCGGTAATATGTACACAGGATTTGGCTTTTTCCCGGTCTTCCTTTCTCGGCTCCTCGGCGGCGGTAAGGTCAGCGGCAACCAATATTTGCGAAGCACTTTCATTTTCGTGATGCGTTGCTCGAGACACACTCGTACGTATACACATTTCTGGTCAGCTTTACACACTACCGCTTTACCCACTACCTTACATCCATTTAATACCTCCATTGTGCCGTGCTCTCATGTAAGGCTGCTTTGCACACGGTACGGAAAAAGACACGGTCCCCGAGGAGAGCGAGAACCTGAACGGGAGAAAGAAAGAAAGAATGAGACACGAATGAAGAAGAGTGAGTGCACGGGTAAGATGTGTAACAAACGGATCGCGGGTCAACGATCAAGGACCGGGCCGGGTTTGTTTGAGGACGATTTAAAGATCTCCCTGTACGAAGCGTGACTCGACTTTATTAAAACCGTCCCTAAAGCTTGCTTTTTTTTATTTACTTCGCTTTGCTTCCCTTTATTAGTTTCTTTTTCGCCGTCATTTGGAAAATACATTGCGCATCGTGTCCCCTGTTTTTTTAACTTCGAGTGAATTCGAAGTACCTACACATATTAGATAACATCAGTTCGTAATTTTTCACGTTTGAAGAATGTTAACGACATACAGGGAGAATACATAAAAAGTAGATTCAAATGATAGATCGAAGCTTTATGGGCACACACATAAACGCGCCTGTTTAATCGTCCGTGACAGGGGAGAAAAATCAACGCTTCAAATAATCGTTCGCCACGTCCGTTTTGTTTCTATTCCTCGAATTATCACGGTTTGCTGCTGCTATTATTTCGACTTCGCGAGCGACAGCATGGCTATTATTAATCCAACTAGCAAGTAGCTTAATGGTAGTCATTTATTCAATTAACGAACGAATGTAAATCAGCCGGCGATAAGTATGCATAAAGGTAACTGCAATTTTCAAGGAAACTATTGCGCGAGAGTAATCCACGCGCTATCTAATCATTGTTAAACGTTCCGCGATAAACCAATGAAATGTCACGTCGCCAGTATATTGCGCGTGCGTGCCGCTCTCGTTTGCTAAATCGCTGTCATTCGGCGGAAAATTAATCTGAGGAACGTCGGCTTAACGAGGACCATCCCTTATCTCGGGTTTCGGCGATGACCGCGTTAATTGTGAAACAAAAAGAACCGGGGCGGAGGGAGAGGAGGAAAGCGTAATGCAAAACAGGCGCACGGCCTCGTATTCCCATCGTGTGTATTAACGATTCGACGCTTTAGTGGGAGGACGGCAACGTCCCGGCGCCATGGGCCCCCGATAGAATTTGAAGCATTACATTAGTCCGACTAATGACCGACACGACTGTCCGTGGGCCGGGTAGATACCGGTTCTTCGACATCTCCGAGAGGGAGCATGCCCCGGAGATCGTTGCACACGAGAGAGCTACACGGGGAGGGGGGACGATGATCGCCTCTCCGCGTTGAGGGCGCCACGTACTCGAGTGCATCCGCGGATGCACGTTCGTATGCACGCGCGAACACGTCGCGAGTCCTGGTATCGAAGCGTAATGGATCTAATTTTCCTATATGGAAATGATCGATCTCTTTAAGGGAATGAGAAACGCGAGCTCTGTTTAGAACGAGTTTAGAATTAGATCGGTCTATTTCCGCGTCCTGATCTTCAAGTTCTTGAAAAAAAATCGCCAGGATCTACGTTACAATTTTAAACCAATGCAAAATTAGAAATAAATCGCGACATTTTTAACCCTAGACAGCG
The DNA here is from genome assembly GCF_048541705.1 of Temnothorax americanus. Taxonomy (NCBI): domain Eukaryota; kingdom Metazoa; phylum Arthropoda; class Insecta; order Hymenoptera; family Formicidae; genus Temnothorax; species Temnothorax americanus. Next base: position 2,259,436 of record NW_027509792.1, read on the forward strand.
TATCTTAATTTTCTCATACGTATAAAAGACTAACCGGGGTAATAAATTACCCCAAACTTGTACCGCGTGTATAATGTTTCTATTTGTTGTTCGAAGACTTACAATAGATAATTTTGTTCATTCTTTAATAGGGAAGACGATAGTAGTCATCAATTTGCGGTAGTAAAAAAAAAACGGTAAAAAAATTTCGAAAAACAAAACAAAGAACCAAGAATTTGGCTAAAATGGCCGTAATTTTAATTTCGCGCGGGGTAACGTATTACCCCACGTATGCTGTCTAGGGTTAAGGACGGATAAAACAGGAGATAAAATAACGACACAGAAAATTGTTTCAACATTTCCAAAATTTATTTCAAGCTTCTTCCCCTCAGTCAACTGAGATTTCTCATGCTACATGATACATAAACGAGAGAGATACAGGGATCTCTTTTCAAATGTTTGTCTAACAGGAGATGACTTCAGATTTGTCGGAGGACCCTGCCTCCCTGATAATCCCACGTTTAGACTTAGCCATCAGGGTTTACCAGGGTTTACCATTCCGGAGCGGCGTCTGTCTCTCGCGGAAAACGGAACGAAAAGGCGCGACACGGAATTAGGAGGAGACGCGAGATCGTAACCGGAAACGCGAGCGAGCGCCGATCGTAAGTCAAGGGAAGCACTCTCGCTCTTAAAAGCCAGCGGAGCGTCGCGTCACATCGCGACACGTGCGCGCTAATTCATAGCTCGCGCGAGAATTAAGAGCGAACCCGTGTCGCGCGTCCTTTCTCTCGCGGCTTAATCATCCCGATTATATTCCCGAGGCCGGAAATTTCGGACGGCGGTAACGAGGCTTAAGGGACGCCGATGTAATATCAGCGTGGCGCCTCGTCGCGTCGCCGAAATTAAATTCCTGCTGAGTTTTACGCGAGCCCGTCGCGACCGCCGAGGCGGGGGATTCATCACGGTGGTTGCTTTTCTCAACGAGTGTCAAAACTGCCCTCTCTCTCTCTCTCTCTCTCGCCTCCTTCCCCCGGGGGATCGTCGGACGGAGCGACGTTTGAGCTCCCGTCGGAGAGCCGAAATAGCGGCCGGCGTTGGTGCTCGTTTGATCTGCTTTGTGTCAGTCGCGTGTCCGGATGAACCGATGAAGCAATAAGCCGAAAAAAAATATTGAAACGAAATTGTTTGAGAGAAACCCGGATGAAAACTCCATGAAGTTTTCCGTACGTATTATTCCATTCGGAAAGATCGCAAAAAGCCGCCGGAATAGAGACGCAACTGAAACGTCATTCTCTACCTGCGAGGAAAAATGACACGTTCATACGAGTACGTCATGTAAAACGCGTTTGTCCGTCTTATTTTTTGAAAAGATAACAAACATTATCCCAGTTTCAATGAAAACTTCAGTCTCACTGCAGATTTTTGAGATCACATTCCGCGTATCTCGAATCAAGCGCGGCGCGGCGCGGCTTCGAAGCGGAGTCAGAGATAGTCTGAAATAAAGAAGAAAAACTTCTATGTGTCACTGTGTAACCGCAACGTCTCGTCCGCGGCGAGCCGGGCTCTCGCTTCTACGTGCCGGTGCGAGAGGGGGAGAGCGATTCTACCTTACGCCAACGTCTCGCGAGCGAGAACGCGAAGTCGCGAAGCGTATAACGCCAATGCCGGCGCGTATTCTCGCGGAGGATCGCGGAGCCGCGCGCGGCGCGAATCGCGGGGTGGGGGGTGGCGCACGGGGCGACGCGCGAACTTCGGGCGGCTTCGCGCGCGTCCGCCGGCGCTCGGCGCGTCCCCACCCCGCGGCCGCCGTCAGCCGAGGAGCCGAGTCGGCCGACGCGGGACGAACGCTCGGCCGACAGACGCGTCCGCGACACCGAGCTGCGTGGCGACTGTTAACGCTCAGTCCGTCAAAACCGAGCCGGAGTCTCGCCGAGGGGGTATCGTCAACTCTCTCTCTCTCTCGGCCGTGCTCGCGCGTGCACGTTCCAACTTCGACCTGCTCGGATCGCGGCTCGCGCGCGCGCGCGCGTGATTCGTAATTGAACGGATTTCCTTCCGCCGTCCCGGGGTTTCGTGGGAGAATAGTCGGGAGTGCGATTCTCGCGACTCTTCGGGAAGTGCGATTCCCGACTCGCGCCAGTACGAGGATACTCGAGGAGTGTTTGTGTGGGCCCCCGACGGGGATAATACACCGTGAGATTTTCCAGTGTGTGCTACAGAGTGAGAGGATTTACCTGTGGTTGGAGTACTTGCACCTGCGATCGACGACGCGATCTCGCGACGGATAATGTGGAGGTACGAGACGGTGCGCTTGAAAAGTGTAACGGTCGCGAGCCCGCTGGCCTAGCCGCCGTCGCGGAATTATACTCGTTGTTCTTTTTTTTTTTTTTTCGCACGCCCCGCGCATTCCTCTCTCAACTTGCGCCGAGGGAAAACCCGCTGGATTCGAACGTGCGAAGCGCCGTCGCGCGGTGCAATCGCTGACCGGATCGTGTGATCGACGGCGAGCCGACGGGTAGCCTCGCTGCACCGAGAAGGCAGCATCGCCGTCTCGCGTTCGTTGGCGACGGGCCACGCTACGGATCGCGGCAGTTATCGCGCGTCGCCGTCTCCGAGGAGAGAATCCCGTAGAGAAAAGAGAGAGACAGAGAACTGAACCGATGAACCACCTGGCGAGCCGTAGCGCTCCCGACGAGAGGAACACGGGCTGGCCCCATGGGACCGGCGCTATTTCGGACACCATCGACAACGACGGCGCGCCGAGAGACGCGGATCGAGTCTGATCGTTCCGATCTTGAGAGACGCGAGGGTCGCGACTTCGTCAAATAGATATCGGATCTTTTCCCCCCCCCCCCTCCCCCCTCGAGGGCCGAGGATCGTCGAGGCTCGTCTCTCACACCGGATTCTCCGGGACTCGCCAGGGGCCCCCGCGATGACGGCGTGAAGCGACCGACGGGCGGGGATCGCGGCCGAGAAAGGTGTGCGGGACAAGGGAGGATCAACGTCGCCGGGATTAAGGGATAGCGAGAGGAGGAATACCGGGCGCAGTGTGGAGCGTGGATGTGGCGGAGGTGCGACGGAAGTGGTGGAAGAAGTAGGTGGTTGTGGACGACTGCAACGAGCTCGCGGCGGGCGAAAGTGCAACGGGTGCTGTGCCTCGCGGCGGCTCGCGGTTGGTGCCGGTGGTGGTCGTTGGCCGAGTACGGGCGCCTGAGCGACGGTGCCAGCCCGTCGTCGTCCAACGTCGTTGTTACCATGGTTTCCACGTCCTTCGTTACCCTGGTGTTCTTCGTCTGCCTGCAAACGGTGCTACTGTCGACTGTGAGCAACTGCGCCAAGACGATCAGCATGTACTGGAACACCACGAATTCCATGTAGGTGATCCGGGTGCGCGCCCGAGTTGCGATTCGCGTCGTTTTTTTCTCTCCTCGACGATGATTTTCTCTCGACGCCACGGCGGCGATCCGATAATCGATCGCGTATAACGTCCGAATATGTGATTCTTGTCGAATGAGAAAGGAGAATTTTGGATTACGAAGATCCGCGAAAAGTGAGGAATATTTGACGAGGGACTATACGCGATCGATCGCGCGATGACCGCTCGGCGGCTAATTGATAACGAATTAAGTCTTGAACTGACGTCCTTATATCCGTGCGAGCAGCCATCGATAAGGTTTGTTTTTTATTGCCGCACCGGACCGCGCGCTAAAACTTCCCTTCTCGCTTTTGTCAAATTTCAAAACATACATCTATTTCACTTTAAGTATAGAGAGTAAACACTACGTTGTGTTACAGTTCAGCTATAAAAAAAAACAGACCTTGTGTTTCTTCGAAAATGCTGTCTCACAAAAATCGCTGGCTTTTTGCACCTTTCGTAAAGTCTTGGAAACTCCGTCGGGATGAAATATAAATATAAATCCTCGTGAAATGGGCAACCGCGGTTAAATCCCACTTTAAATTGCAATTTAGTTACCCTGCGAATGTTCGCTTGAAACATTAAAGACCGTCAGGAATTTTAAGTAATCCGAAGTGCGATCGCGTTCGCTTCTCCGATTCTAAATACGGAGTAAAGGATCAGATATAGCGTTACATATCACATATGCGGCCGGAATATAGGTCGCGTTTCGTGATCCGCGATATTTCCATAAAGGACACGTCGCGGTCGCGCGTCCGTGCGAACGGATTTGGGGGACGGGAATTCGATTTTACTCTCCGCGGTACTCGATCGTGTCTCGCGCGCTCCAAAATTTTTTCCCGTAAATCCCGTGACGGCATCAGGTCTTTTCCCCGGATGCACCGACATTTTTCTCCGCTGCGCGTCACGGTGTCTTCTATTGTCGTTAACGAGTCGCACGAGCGAACCGTATCGGCGCGCGTGCCAAGACGTTTAAAAGTCCGCCGGGGTGCAGTGTTTGCAAGCGGGCGTTTTGCCGGTCGAATCGATTTCTCACGGCGGAACCGACGACGACGACGACGACGACGTCGTCGTCGTTGTTGTCGTTTCGAATACCAACCATCCTCTCCCGTTTCCACGCTGAGTCTCGCCTCTTCTCTCTCCACTTCCGGTGAGCTTTTATCGCGCCGGGCGTGGTATCGCGTCTGCCAAAATTGCAGCAGCGCCGCGCCGGAGTGTGTGTGTGTGTGTGTGTGCGTATGTGTGTACGTGTACGTACGACTTTAATGCGCCGCGCCGGCGAATTGGCCGATCCCCCTCTCGTCCCTCTCCCGACCATGGCGTTTCCCCGTGACGTCCAAATTGCAGGCGATCGCGGAGAAAAAGAGAGGCGGAAGCGACGTGTCGGAAACTACGCCGGGATTATGGCAGGCGCAATATTGTGGCCGATGCCGCGGTCGCGCGAGCGTGTTTGCGCGGAATCGGCTCGATGCAGATCGCAGGCAAGTTTTCGGTGATGTAACGGTGGCGCGGTAGGCAATCTCGCGATTGACGAAAGAAAGGTATTAATTCTGTTTTGTCGAAAGTCGGAGCTTCTTCGATATTAAAAATTCCGGCGGGCGAAAGTTGGATATTTCCGGAATTCTGGAAAATTTTCTGAGCTTCAAGCGCGGAAGTTAGCGAGTTGTAAAACTGTAAAATTTCCAAGTTGAGGACACGCCCGAACGATCTCGGACCGTTGAATATCTCGGCATTGTCGCAGCTTCCGAGAATTCTCGAAACGTTTTTCGAGAGATTTTGCATCAGGTCGACGTTAGAGCAAATCCCCCCTTAATCCCGGTTTCCTTAAAGAATATCGCTTGGCTCGACGCGCTAATGCCTTCCATAGTGCGACACATCGCGGCGTGCAGCCTCTTTAGCGGTAATTGATCGATAAGAACAGTCGAACACGACTCTCGTCCAAACCGAGAGTGGCGGCGCGCAAAGGTGCAACGAATCGCAAATGCATCCGCGTACGTGTGTGTGCGTGTGTGTGCGTACGCGCGTGCACGTGCAACATTGTGACCGACTTCGTAGCTGGATCCCTGCGCGTTTGCTTGCATAACTACGCAGTAAGGTTAACCGCTGCAATCTCGTAACGTTTTTTTTTTCTCCTCGTCGGTCGCTGCATAAGGAAACAGACGACCTTATACGTATGGGTATCTCGTTACCTCCCCCCGATGATTTCTTTCGCCCGGCGCGAAGCGGGGCCTGCGTAATTCGCGAGAGACTTTTTGCCTCCCCCTCCTTTCCGTCTCGCGGACGACGGGAGACGTATGTCCTCCCCTGCTCCATTCGCTCGTGCTACTCGTATTTCGCGTCTCGCAAACCCGCCGCCGTCGGTCGCTTAACGAGGGCAACGTCTACATTTTTGCGGCGCGGAAAGAAGCCGTCCGATTTCCTTCCCGGCTTCGGCTCACCTTCGATTAACGATCGCAATTAACGTCGATTGATGTTCGATCGTTCCGACCACTGCTCTTAACATTGAATCTCGCTCTCTCGCTTCTTGTTTTCCTTATATCACATCTGATCTAAAAATCTCTCTCTCTCTCTCTCTCTCTCTCTCTCTCTTTCGTACACGCTTTAATCGTCGAGCATGTCGCGCGCCCGTTTTCTTGCTTTATTCTCGATCGTGATTGCTAACTCGCGTTGCGAAATCGCCGATTGCCGTCGATGGTTTGACGTCTGTCGTTTGATCTCGCCTATAGGCAGATTAATTTTTATTTTGACCGCGTGCCTTTTCGATTGCATATACCTTAAACGAAACAGGAGCGTTCGCGTTCGAGCGTGTTAAGGTCGGTTGCCGATGGCGCGGCGAAATCCGGGCGTTCTATTCTTCGCTTACGAGGTCTCTCGGCAACGTCTACCTGACTTTGACGTTCGCGCATGCATTACGAGCCAGTTACGGAGCTACGGAACCCCGCGAGCGAGCGAGCGCGCGAATGCGTGAGTCAGGGAGTGAGGCCGAGCTCTCGGGTACGTGCGAAAATCCATTTTGCGCGGGAGAGGGACGTCGTCAGGCCGTTCTCCTGCTCGTGGGACGGTACGAAGGGGCAGTAAAAAAAGCGTGCACTTCCTTCGCGAGACCGGGGGGAGAAAGAAAAAGAACCCGGACGCGCGCGCGCGACGAGAGGGGGATACGTGACAAGGCGCAAAAAAGGTGCCCGGGCAAAACGGGAGGCCGTAAATCTTGGCCTCTTATTGGGAAATCGAAATTCGTTTTAAAAAAGCTGTCGGCTGGCGGGCGCTGCGAGCGAAAAAGAGAGACGGCCGATGGCCGCTTGATTATCATAAATTTGCTTCCGCGATGATCGCAGCGACTATCGGACGAAGCGTAAGCTCCGGACGTTTACTGCCTCCTCGGGAATGCTTCTCGAAAAGGATTGCTCCTCCGTAGCCTTCGTACGGTTTTAAAAGAAAAAAAAGGGAGAAGGAAGAAGGAAAAGAGGAAGAAAAAAGAAAGAGAGAGAAAAAATGCTGGATACGTGCGCGTTGCGCAAACGGTGACAGCGTCCATTACGAAAGTCACGTCTCGTGCTCCGTTTTTTAAATCGCTGCGCGCGAGATAGGCAGGCGAGATCTCTCCTCGAGTTATGCGTGGTGCGAAGCACGTGCATCTCTCCTCGCGTGTTGTTTTCCACATGAACACGGCCGAAAACACGGGCGACGGTGAGAGAGAAGTCGCGATGCGTCGCCATTGGAGACTTCAATGCCAGCAGCGAGATCAGCGTTGCTAGATTATTGAACTCTCTGCCTCTTTTCTGTCCATGCCTTTCTCTCTTTCATCGACGTCGCGGGTATAATTCCATCGGGTTCAAAGTAACGGGGCAAGAACCAACAATCCCTCGGTGCTATTAAGTCTGTCCTTTTTTTGCCGCATTTTTTTGCAGTCTCTTCTCTTCTTCCCTTTTTTCCCTCCTTTTAAAGTTTGAAAAACGCTTGTTTTTGCTCGTGCTTCTGTAGTATCTATAGCACCGCAATCAGGTACAAAATGCGAGCAATTTCGCTATTGTAAAGAAATCGATCTCGCACAAAGCGCACTTTTTTTTTTAATAGAGAAACTGCTCCTTTTCTTTTGTCGAGCATTGATTTGTTGTGTTGCTACGTTGTTTTATTCTGTCGCGACGAAACAGAGATATCCGTGACAACAGCTGTGACAATATCGCCCCATTTTTTTTTAAACGATAAGCTAGTATAGATATAATCGATATCTTCATACAAGTATCAAGTATCAAATTTCACGTCGAGCGACAGGCTCGTTTCCAATAATAGTTTTTTGCTCGATTATTACGTCCGATACGTCAGATCTCAACGACGTCATGCACCATAAGCGATCTTAATGAATGGCGAATGTTGGCTCGATACCAAACGGCCGCGCGCGGGGAATACCCAGAACTCGCGACCGCGGCCTATTCGTCATATCGTCAGGGATTGCCAGCGTCAGGGATATGCTGAGTAGGTGGATCTAAAAATGCGTCATATTGTGTGGCGGAGAGAGCGGCGGCCGGTCGCGCGCGTCATTCGAAGAATTCGTGCGGTAAATTCTGCGGGTGCGCGCGTTCTCCGGCGCGACTCCCCGTTCCTTTCTGCGAACGCTGCGTGCCGTATCTCTCGTGCCGTCTGTTTAGATAACACCTCGAAAGGTACTCGATACATTGAACTGCGTTGTTAAAGCGTGGACGAAACTGACGTTCGACTGAATTCCTTATCGGACGCGGTGTTGGATTTCCGCCGCGCGGTTTCTCGAGGCTCGAGGATTCAAAACTGCGCTAAAATAATAATCGCCTTCGCGGAAAATATTAATTTCCGCGGCTACCCGTTACACTTTAGCACGAGCCGGCGCGCGGGTCCCGTTATTAAATTGCCGGTGGTGCGCACGGTGAGAAGCTCGTTTTTGAAAGCCGCAGAAGCTTCCTATCATCCGCCCTCGTGTCTTGGGTACCGCGATGCCGTGGTGCTTTACAGCACTGAGTATTAAAGCAACATCGATTTGCAGCCACCGCAAATCAGCGGTTTCCCCGAGGAAACTAGTACCCTCCCGTTCCTGAAGATTGAGAATTCGCTGGTCGATTCGTGGAAATAACCCATCGCCGGGGCGTATTACCGTCATAGCGAATCACGCGGAAACCCGACGGATGTTTTCAGTCACGCCGAGCCGTACGGCAGCACGTAGGCGTAAAAATGCTCATATAGGAATCTTAATCGCCGCCGTTACACGAGTGTTGCTTGTCGTTGTAAATTTTAAACGTAAATTCTAGCCGTAAACATCGCATGTCGATTGCGTGAAGCAACAATATCCCTATTGGGTATAATTCAGTCGTTTCGGTTTACATGTTTAATAAATTAAGCGAAGACGTGAACCCCTTAAACCATAGATTAGAAAACTAATGGTTATACCGTTCAACGGAAAAAGTAATATGGGAATACCAAATTGTATATTCATTCATTTTTAAATATCTCCCAAGAATTTTTCTCGTTGCTCGTCAACACGAAATACATATTACAAAGGCGGCCAAGGCGCACGACGGCTGAGAGATTGGTGTTTTCTCATTTGAACTTTGACCAGAACTTGACGCCGCCAGTCACCTTTCCTCGATCCTTATAAGCAAAAGCGGGTCAGCTAGGATATTCGCTAGCGAACTCGAGAAGGAGGTCGGATGCAGCGTGCGGATGCTGCGCATGTCGTCGCCGCCGGTAGCTATCGTGCCGCAGGCTATGATTACGCGAGCGGTGTGAAATCCTGTACACTTATAGAGGCGCGCGAGCACGCGTCCCTTAAATCGGCGGTTTCCCCGAGCAAAATAGCACCTATCCTCCGTCTCGAAAATTGAAAATTCCTAGGAATACGCGACGATAATCGGCTCGGCTGAATGACCGACGAAATGGCACGCCGCGTTTGCGTTTCGTAGCGAGCTACGCAGGAAACGAACGGAGAAATGTCTATTACGCATTGAGAAATAAAAATGTAATTTGGATGATCCGCGCTGTAATTAGGGTGATTACGAAGCAACTCGAAGCCCACGCGACCGCGCGCGAGAAAGAGAGAGAGACAGAGAGACAGAGAGAGAGAAGCGAGAACGGCCGGCGCGCCAGCTTAACGACCCGCAAATTAATTATTCATCATTAAAGCCTAACGGGCTGTCACGTCAAGCCGAGGAAAACGAGAAGCGAGACGCCATGGCGACATTTACGAGTGCGCGGACAGCGCGTAAATATCTCCGTGAACTTGCGAGACACCTTCTTCCTGTCTTATACGTATATACTATGTCCTTCGTGCTCTCATGGATCGAGCTGCAAGCAATATATGCTTGCGGACACGATTAGCCATTATAAACTCGTTTAGAGACTTATTTATCTGTGTGATATTTTTTTTGGACATGTATAACTACTGATACGCTACCGGGATTTAATGCAAATTCTGCTCCATTATAAAAATAGCAACGATATAATCGTAAATTAGTAAAACTGTCTCTTACAAACATGATTTAAACGTTTTACGCAATACTTATATGTTGGAAATAAGAAAATTCTTCTCTATAACTTGTATAATTATAACTATAAATCAGTGTAAATTACTTTCTAGCCGGCTCGGTTTGTCAAAGTGAATTTATATATCGCAAACTCTACTGTCACGTTGACAGTATTTTGTGGCGTGCAAGTGAAAGGGCATACTCTATATTTGAACGTATACCTTTCTATTTTCAAGATCTACTTCCAAGCTATTGACGTTACCGTTAGTTCCCGATCGCTCGATATACTCATTCCCGAAGCGATGCAAAAGCGAGTCGAGAATCGAGCGGATGAGTGCGGTGCAATGAGCGTGTTTTCCAGTAATTCAGGAAACTGGTTCCGCGCGTTCGCAGCAGCCAATGTCCGCAGCCAATTCCGCGCGACGCTTTATGAATCCGGTTTATACGGGCAAAAAGAAAGTTCTGGCGCGACAGCCACACCCGCTAATCGTCACTCTATATATTGGAGTAATTCGAGTAACGCGTTCCGACGCCACTTCCTGCCTCGAACATGACGAGTCGGGGAGTCGCTCGAGTGCGAACCGCGTTATACGGAAAACCATCGCCTATTACCAGAACCTTATTACTTTTATCGTTAATTATGACGACGGTAGAGTCCGGAAACTGGAAACCTCCGACACACAGGGCGGAGCGACCGACGATACGGCGGTCTCTCCGCAGAAGCGAAAAAGCCAACCATCGCGACGTAATCGAAAGAATGTCGTCGCAGCTGCAGCTGCTTCCTGTCAGGGAGGAGCTGCTGCCGTGACCCACGCGAGTCAGGGAAGGCGAAGGGTTCGCACCCTCGCACCCCCGTGTATCCCGGACAGACCCCGGCGCGCTTACACGGCTTACAGAGGATATACTTTACGCGTCGAACCAGGACGGGCGACTGTAATCCATAAAACACGCGGTCGCTCACCCGCTATAGCAGAATTTACGCCGTGCCTAATTTCGTGTCGCGCCACATTGCACGAGGAGGATGACGTTACTGATGTATCCGTTTCTGCCGCTGCTCAAGGGTGGCGTGAATAATAACGTTCCGGACGTCTGACCTGACGTAAGGGCTACGGTGGTGTCGCTTGCGGTTCGAGATACAATGGGATATAATTACGTTAAATGTAAACCTCCCCTCTCTTCCATGCACCATCTCTCTCTCTCTCTCTCTCGAGGGCGTCGACGTCTCCCCTATCACAAAATTAATTGAGTTATTAAATATTATGATTGCGTTTTCGCAACTGCGATTAGATATAATTAATGTCTTCTCTCCCTCGTCTTCGTCTCATCTTTTATAAATTAATGGATATTATCTTGATATTTCGCACGATTAGAATTGAACTTTAAGTATTGCGTAAGTGGTAACCGTGATCCTTGGAATGCCAACATCTCATAAAATTAATTAACTAATTACAATATTAGTTTTCGAAACTGCATCTCGGTATAGTCGGCATAATCATCGCGCGCGAATTATGTTTATTAAAACAGAAGATAATTATTACATAAATATATAACGTAATTTTTAAAATGTAAGAAGACACTGATTATATCTGTGGGAAAGGTATATAGCGGACCCGACAGTGTTCAGAACGTTAATTTGCGAATCGCGATTTTTCACAATTATGACTATGTCGGAAACGGGTGACAACGTCGAGTATCGGGTACTGGTACGACATCAATAACGAGCGGGACATACGTCGGGTTATAAATTCGCCGTAATGCTAAAAACCACGCACCGTCCTCTCCGCGAGATACGAGACGCACGTTCGGGATTATTAACGGTTACATCGACGGACGCATCTCCGGTAACCGAAACCTTCGCGGGCTCAGCGGGTGACGCGGTCCCGGGGAAAAGAAACTATATCGCCGAGACTCCGGTGTACCGTAACGATCATTATTACGCCGATTAATTCACGCCCACGTGCGTACGTACGTACGTACGTACATATGTACGTGCGCCGACGTCGTACGTGGACGCGCCGCGTTATCCGCGTTCGGCACGCGATTCCATCCACGGGAACGTCATTAATAGCTACTTGGATATCGCCGCGCACTTAAAATAATTGCGGGCCTGGCGCGCGCACGCCGATGCACCTCGAGTCTGCGAAGCACACCGGCGCGGGATAATTTCATTCCCACGGGAATAACCCGCGAGAAGACGCTCGTCGGTGTCCGTTGGCCTAATTAGCGATCGCGGTCGACGAATCTATTTTCCGCACGATGCGCGCAGAATACATATACTACCTGAACGCGTTATTCATGAAAATTTTAATGCTGCAATAATTCGGCTACTAGGTGCATAACTAACTAAGCCTGGTATAATTGTTGTGAGGAAATTATAGACGGCAATTAGCTTATTTTCCGATGTGTTTCGTGCGAGTGACCTGTAATCTCAGCTATGTACCGACAAGGATATCTCTGCGAACAGATTTATTAATTTTTAAATTTATAATATTTTAATGTGTCATTATATATGCATTACGCATTGCCACATACGGAGTTTTTCGCGCGATCGAAACGTCTAAACAGAATTTTTAGTATACGACGAGCAAAACGGAGTGTGCGAGCGCAATCGCCGAGTCGAGCGACGAGCGATGAAACATCGCCCTTCGTCCTCTTCCCCTTATGATTGCCATGGCATAGCACGTAGTGAAAAGCGAGTCCCCCCCCCCTCGCCCCGGCGGCACGGCGATCCGTTCCCTCTTTCTTTCGAGGCGCGAGTCGTGCGCGAAGAGCGAAGAGAGCCGTGCTAGCGCGACACAATGGCGATTTCCGCTCCGTCACACCCGGAAGACTCGGTGATTTCTAAAGCTCGGTTTGTCGGCGAGAGTGTCGTGGCAAGGGACTCGTGTGCTCTCGTCTAGCGAAGCGACATATCGCGTGCAATGAAGTACGAGGGTGGACACGGACTGGAGAGAATGCGCGAAGTGCGTATAAGTGTATGTTTCGCACGCGAAACCGTGCGGACTAGATTGCACCTTGGAGTCTCCTGCACGTCCAGATGAAGGGTATAACAGAGGAGGAACGCGCGCGTGCATGTGCGTAACTGTCCTTGATTTCCGTGCGCGATATTCTCTCGAGTCATCCTCATCGTCTCAGAATGAAAAGTTGTGAATGTGCTAAGATCTTAATTAGCGACTTTTAATCCTTTGGGAGAATTAGTGCTTTTTGATTCTTTTGACGAATACTGTACAAATTAAAGACATTTATTTACCGTAGCTTACGAGAAAATTGCAATCGATAAATAAATCAAGATTTGCAACAGTTTTTAGTTAACCACGATTAAAGACATCCTCGTCGTATTTTCTACGCTTGAAACTTTCCGGCTTCGTATTGCTTCTAAACCGTCCGATTGAAACGCGTGCCCTTCTCTCGTTTTCTTTTATCCTTCACCCTTTTTTTCTCGTCCTCGTTCCATGCTTCCTTGTTTTGTCCTTCTTCCATGTCACCTCCAATCCGAAGGCACTCGCCAAGAGACCCAAGGGGCGAGCGGGCTTTCTCGAATCGAATCTCTTATTGTCGACTCGGTAATTCGAGAAGGATCGAAATAACCCATTATACCGTAATGAGCGGCACTTTCACGGTCGTCCCGCGCGCCCGTGAACCTGCACGCATATATATGCGTGCGTTGGCCACGTACCGTCACCGTGGTACACTTGGCGCGGTATAAGTTCGGCGAGCGCCGCTGATCGAGATACGCATATTAAATAGCCTTTAACCGTTCGCGTTATATTACATTTATTCAACCTCGCTCGAAGAAATATTACGTGGAAATTGAAGCGGGCGAATTGGCGCAACGCGAGTTTTTCAATTTAAAAATCAATTCTAATCCCATTTAGCCGTTATTGCGCTATATAATTCGCGAGTGTTACCGACGTCGATTTTTTTAGAATCGCGCCAGCCACCGTTATATTTCTCATAAATAAATCTCGTCTTTAATTCCCTTCGTGAGAACTCGTTACGGACGTCGGTGCATATCGGGCCCGCCAAATTATCCCGCAGAGAAACGACATTCGTTCGGCCGAGTTATACGGATGCGAGGCGGTTCCCCGGGTAGACCGCGAGACTCGAGATTCTTTCGGGTTGCGGCGCGGCGCAAGGTGCGATCTCTCTTCGGCTTCGGCGTAATTGAGGTATACGCGCGGCCCCCGTGCGCCCGTTGCTTTTTGTGTCGCCCCGGGGAACTACTTTCTGTATCTGGAAGATTAGTCTTCGCGCGGCGACGGCCGCGCCGTGCCGCGCCGCAGCCGCGGCAACGCGACTCTCGGTCCGGGGCCAGGCGCATTGCATTGTGAGAGTATGAATGACGGCGCAATTATTGCGGCTGCACTTTGTTGCGCCGCGGAAGGCGGAGGGCCTCGAAACGTGGAAGCGTTTAATGAGATAATTTGCGCCCCGAGTGCAGTCCGCGTTGCGCCGCGTCGACTGCGCTGAAATTTCGCCGCGCCCCGAAGTCTTTAATATTTACGCGTCCCGTATTTGCGCGCGATGTTCTCATTGCAAAACGCAGAGAGAGAGAGAGAGAGAGAGAGAGAGAGAGAGAGAGAGAGAGGGAAGATGAGAGGGAAAACGTTACAAAAAATTGGTAAAATCAGAAAAAGGAAAAAAGTTGAAGAAATTGAAAACGTAGGAAATTTGTATCTACATTTGTATCTACAATTAAAATACTTTAGTATTAATTATGTAGATACAAATGCAAGTGTTATATTACAGTAATCTTGCGGTACGATAATTTATGTTTCGAAATCATTTCAAAAATTAACGTGCGCTAAGATCTTTTAAAACACACAGCTCATGCATTATAATTATAAAATTCATAAATATACCGTTATAATCTCTAATTAAAGCAGACAATACTTGCCGCTTCTCTTCGTTATTGCTTATTAAATTAGCGGCATTATAAATCCCTTTATTCGCCCGGGGACTCTCGAGTAAAAACGACCGGAAGTCTTCTTCGACGCGCGGCGCGTAACTTCGCGCCGTTCCGAAACGACCGGGACCTCCGTAGACCGCTCAGATACAAGGCACAGAGAAAGCTCATTAAGCGAGTTATAAAACGCAAAATATTTTAATGCGATGCAAAGTGAGGCGTTGTCGCCGCGTCGCGTCTCACGCGTTGTTTCCGAAGAGTGTTCCGCGCGATGGGAACATATTCCTCCAGAGAAATCTTCAGCTTCCCTTCCTGGAGCTACACGCGGCGCCATCTCTGAGGGCAGCCGGAGACCACGGCTGTTCGCGTTTATGACCCGTTCAAGGACCGACGGAATCGCCGGCCGTTGCACCGAAACCACTTTCGAGCAGCGTTTACTGTTATATTACCGAGGCCTATCTCCTGCGCTTAGGCAAACTGGACACGTGCCTAGGCGCGTTCTTAGATTACAGTGTTAATTTTTTAGAGTAAAGAAACATGTCAGAGAGAGGAGGAATCTCATCGTGTAATACCTATTTGCATGGGGCCCGAGCGTAGAGATAGACGTTGCGGACCCCGTCAGCGAGGCCTCTTTGTCTCAATTCGAGCCCAACTTCTATGACTAATGCTATCTCTCCGTTACATTATCTCTCGCGTGACTAAGATTATCTATAATCGAACAATAGCATTAAACAATTTTCGACTGCGATATCTTCTTGAATATTAGGGTTGAAGTGCAGGCCTTTTAGCTATCTTTTTTTTTATCAGGATCCATATAATGGGAGGCGCGTCCATTACAATGCAAACTTCCGGTTGTTTGCAATCCTTTCATCTCGCTACGCGGTCCATTGCATCTTTCGTGATCGCTTAATCTCCCGAAAACAAGTAATAGAATTACCCCGTCTTATCTAGCAGCGCGCGCACGCGGCGTCTGCATTTAATCTTTCTCGAGTACCCGCTAATGGCGCCGTGAGATATAAATTCGTATCCTGCCTTTCCGAGCAGGTGTAGTGAAATCGGAAAATCACCCTCTAATGGATCGACATATTGACACAAGACACAAGTTTGTTTGCTCCGCCGTGTTTTTACAAGAGTTATTATTACAGGCGCCATGCGTCCAACCGTTGTCGCTGTAAATCTTACGGGCGGGTACGCTAATGTAACATAATCTTCAGATAATGAAAGAACAAGAGGAATGCAGAAACAAAGAATACCTGGACTGGCTGGCTACCTGGCTTGCCTCGACGATCCTCGATCGGCCTATCTTTTTCGGCTCTTTTAGATACGGTCTTCTAAAATATTTACGAACGATATAGATCACCATGAGATGTCGCGACAAAGAAAAGCAAGATATGATAAGTGTTTAGTTTCTGTTGTTGTCAATACCGTTGCTACACTCTGCAGTTGGTTTAACTTGTCACCAATTGAAGCGCCGAAAATGACGTGGCTGGAAAATGCAAAGAATAAATAAAGACGAACGAGATAGAAATTGAAAACTGTAACTCAACTATAAACGATCTGCATTAACTTGTTCCATCACCACGCAACATTATTGTCGTAGTGGCGTTTTAGCTCGTCACGAGTAAACGTCTGCTCGTTGGAGCGTGTTCGTCTAATGCGAAGCGAATCGTGGAAGCTCCCAAAACACACGGGTGGAAAGAAGGAGAGCATCTGGATGGATGGAACGCACTACCTGTTCCGAACGCGACCGCAGGCCGTTTCTCTCTTCGGGATCTCCCCCTATACATATATCTACGCATATATTCCTTTTTTAATTTCGGGCTTTTCGAGACGGTGCAGGATTAATGGGCCCCGCGATATACGGAAAGCGAGAAGGGCGATCGTAGCCGGGGCCGTAGCCCGGTCTCGCAACACCCCGTCCCCGTCCACCCCGGATTGCTGGGTTCCACGAAGCAGGAATGCCATAATCTAGATAACCCGGCATAATAGAATATCCCAGAGCCGGACGGACTGGTCGCTTTCTACCTCGTTGCACCTTCACCTTTTCTCTCCCTTCCCCGTCATCGTTCTCCCATCTGGCCCTGACTCTCGTCCTGCTTTTCCACGATGGTCGTCAACGACGACGGTCCTTCCTCCTCCTCCACCTCCCCTTCCTCTGACTTTATCGTACCTTGACGACGAAGATGAACCATTCTCCCGTACTTGACGAGAGATGAGGAATGCGTCGACCAAGCGGATCGATCGTGTACGTCCCGCAGCCGGGACATGTGTTTTCCACCGGTCTACCGACCACCGAAACAAGGAAAACTCCTGTCGTTACGGGATACTGCTGCGGGAGGGAGCGATCCTATCGGGTTTCTTCTTGGATCGGGAGACAGCTTGTTTACGCGGGTAGAAAAATTTCATGAATGCCGCCGTAGCCGAACGTAGTCCGTGAGTCGTTATATTTTCTTGTTCACAATTTTACGAAACATTGTCCGTTAAATCGGAAAAGCTTTTCGGTTAATATCCATGCGTTCCACGTAAACAGTGTAGTTGCCGCAGTTACATATGTATATATAGGTATAAACGGGAAACTAACTTTGCAGAATGTACCACAGTAACGTAGAAACTTGCCGACTCCTTGGTCATATAATACAGATCAACGTCACCATTGACAGCCGTGATTTAAAACGTTTCAAAGGCGTTCGAACCAAACAAAGAAGAGCTCATCGCTTATACTCCCGCTGTGCTGGAAAAAATTCGTTAGTCTCACGGGTATTTCTGACAGGGCGGAACAATTTGTGACAAGTTTTTAAAAAATTGGGATTTGGACATTTCTTAAAGTTTCTGAAAATTTCAACCTCATGGGATACCGGTCGTTCTGACACATGCGTCGCTAACAAAAAACTACAGTCCGTTCTAGAAAAATTTGAAAAGAAACTAAATATCGATTCTCCGTGAAATAGCGTACTTTATAGTTCGTTGAAAAGAGCTGTGATATTGTTTACCATGGCACCGACCTTTCTGCGCTCACACAACGCTAGATCGCCGCGTTGTTTTCGCGATACGAGCGAAAGAGAGCCTTACGTTTACGGGAAGTTCGTGGAAGATCGTCGTCGCCGCGAAAGAGGAATTTGTGAAGAAAATTAAAATTTTTACATTCAATGGGAACATTGCCGGGTCCCCCTTTTTCTCTCCAGAATTAAAGAGCGAGGAGCGGAATTTCGCTGCAGTTCGTGTCTCGTCGCGGCGTCGCGTCGTGCCACGATCGTTTGCTTTTACGTTTATGTCGCCGTTGCGAAATCTCGTTTCCAATTGTCTTCCACGTCGGATGGGCGATACGGATCGCCGCTCTGTACGGCTCTATTTAGATGGACCCGTCTTTCGCATCTCGAGGCACACGAAGAGGTCAAAGTCTTCCCGGACGCGTTATCGGGAGAAAGCCGATGGTAATGAAGCGCTTCCGCGGAGGTAGGAGGGTCTTCTCACGGTGATTAGTCGGTGTAGCGAGTCGCGCCGTGGCCTCGGTGGCTCCTAGATCCGGGGTTCGAGTTACTTGGGCCATCGTTCGCGTAACGTTAGACCGAGTCTCGATCTGCGCGTTGTCTGACTTCCGCTAATGCTGATAGAGCATCGCCAGCTTGCCGTTCGTCGGATCCGTTACGAGATGAATTACTGCGCGCTAAATCATTCTCGCAATGACGGACACCTGGTCGGATATACGTGTGAGAGAATTGTTCGTGAACTCCCAAGCGTTACAGAATCACGTTGTTGTTGCATGGTAAAAACAGTTCCTCGTATTTCATCTCGCGCATGACTCTGAATCACAAAATGACATAGGTAGATAAACTCTTTATTCTTAGACATCTTGAGTCGTATATATAATTAAAATATAACATTACATAGTTAGAAAGTATAATAAAGACGTTTTAAAATCGTCCATTTTTTGGAATTAAGCGATTCGTATCAATGATTTTAGAATAATGTTATTATTTTAATCCGACGGAACGGCAGTATTTAATATGCCGAGAAAAACGTTACAGATCAGTCTGACCAGCGTCTCGATTAACTTTCTTTCGATTTTCTTCATTTAAGCGCGTAACGCATGTTAAAAGGTTCGCTTGGGAACATGACGGAAAAGGGTTACGCTCCTGCACGGACCAAGCGCGGACTATTCCCTTCAGGGCAATCGTGAATGGTCTACCGTGTTGGAAGCGCTTCTCTCCCGCCGTTTGCCATCAAGGGATGGAGAAACCCTCAAGATACAACCCACGATCATTTGTAATATTTAATTACGGGCGGACCTGGGAGAACCTGCCCGGGTTAGTTTAGATTAAGTCTCCGAGTTTTGTGGCCTCTAACTTCTCGCTTCGCTTCTTCGGGCCGTGTAGACTTTGTTCCACGAATCGCCCGAAATCTCGAAATCTGTCCACAACGTGCCCGTTCTCGATACCAACAGTATTTGGCAAGTATTGTAACCGGTGTAAATTTCCACGCGCTCCGATTTCGAGCGTTACACGCGATAAATCGCGACCGCTGGCGTAAATTACATTTGTCCGTATCTCCAGGATCGAAAATTAATCCGATCGAGATTACAGCGGCGTCAAGCCGTGATTTTCACGTACCGCTACGCTTTCGGCAGGATTTATGCGGCGATCAACTACTAATCGAATGACGCGATTAACGGCGGCGAGCGCCGCCGCGGTAACGTCCACGCGTTGCGCGTCGGCTTATTACAGGAGACGGCCGTCTCTGTAATTTACCCCCTCTGTTTTTCCACGAGCCGGGTACGAATAGTTTTAATGCCGCGCGTAGCGCTGTAATTTAATCCTCTATCTCACCATTTATCTGCCTAATGTAACACCGCGCGTTGCCTTAATAACTTCCTCGCGCGCGCGCTCGAGGAGCTGACGAAATTTGGAAGGCTGCGGCGTGCCATCTCGAAGATACGATCCGAGAGCGGGCAGAAGTGCCGTTAATTCGTCGATACCTCGGATTCGTGTATCTCGTCTTCTTTTCCTCCTTCCTCGAGAGACCGGAAAAGAGTTCGCGGTTTCGTTATCTGTAACGGCTCGACGTTACACGGCGCGCGCAGTTGCCTTTAATGCCCGGCAAATTGTCGGTTTTGCTCGATACGAACGCGCGACGCGGCGTCACTTCCCGGCGGCATTCTTCTAAAATTGTCGATAACTTATCGAGAATTGGCGGTAATTTCCCGTCATATGTGTACGCTATCGAGCGAGGAACGATTTTCCCGTTCGTTCTCTCTGTCTCTTCTCTTTCTTCCTCTGTCGCCGCAACCCGCGCTCAACCTCGGCTTCTAAACCGATGTATAAAATGCTGCTTCTCTAATATGATACGTTCTTACTCCGAGGTGGTAACTTCGCCGTAACATCCTTTCCTCCTTTCTCGCATCTCGGCCGTGCGGGAGGATAAGTATCCCTTCCACGTATCGCTCGAGAATCTACGCACCGATTTATCAATAAACGACAGGGTTAAAAACCAATGCGTGTAAGTGTATAGATATACATTGTATTTTCATGACATTAAGTGAAACAATAATTTCATACACTTAGTTGATTTAATGATCCGTTAGTAATGAATTTCTCGAGATGAAGTTCGCGATCCATCGTGTTTTAATGAAAATTCGATACTTGGCAGTAATGTAGAATGCTGAGAGAGAGAGAGAGAGAATCAACCTCAATCTCTTCCTATCTTAATTTTCAAAGTTAAAGCAGTGAAGCAAGTTTTGAAGAATGAAACTTCCGTTAAGAAATGAACTCGTTGACATTCTCCGCGAGAAACACGTGTTAAGAGGACGATTCTTCTCCGTGTACAATAGTCGAAAAGCCGAAAATCTCTCCGTTGCACGCATCATGATGTACGTTTGTCCGGGGGGATCATTCTGGAGTGGCGCGTTTGTCGTGCGCCGCGC
Source organism: Temnothorax americanus (assembly GCF_048541705.1). Taxonomy (NCBI): domain Eukaryota; kingdom Metazoa; phylum Arthropoda; class Insecta; order Hymenoptera; family Formicidae; genus Temnothorax; species Temnothorax americanus. The sequence goes on from NW_027509792.1 coordinate 2,280,141, forward strand.
GCTATTCATTCTTTTATATAAAATCCCGAACACGGGGAGAGACGCGAATGAGCTGCCTCAAAGACTCCACTATGTTTACATCTGCACCGGCAGCCCTGGGATTTTCGTGCAGCTGAAGTATTTCGCGGCGGCTGCGACTTCGCGTTTCTTGAATGGAGATCGAGAGAGACCGAGGCTGGGGGGATTTACGTTTCGCTGAATGAAGCTTAAACTTTGATACAATGCCCGGCGAACGGTACCGGTCTTCCCGTCCGCGGGCTCCCGTCCGAATACGTGTACTAACGTGTACTTAAGCGCAAGGTAAACAGGGAGCAGCTCCCGCGGAATTCTTTCTCTTCTCTTCTCGTCGTCTAGCAAACATCTCGCTCTCGATGAACTATCCTCGAGACGATGGACAAACGTCTGCGGATCGACTCCGCCGGTTCCCCTTTTCCACTACACCAGTGGCGGATTAATGTAAGAAACCTGTCGGGAAAAGGGAGGAGAAACCATATTTTCACATTCGGGATATGAAGTATGATTCACGACTATCGCTTGTTTATTCATAGCCTGGCAAAATGTATACCGAGCGCGCGACTCTCATTTCTTACGTTGGAGTACATAATTCAAGGGACGAGTGAAAAGGTTTATCTTGAGAGAAATAACACCGACTGGAGAAATAGCTCTGAACGTGATTCGATCGCGAAACATAATGTTCGATTAAATTCAACAGGCGTGAAATAAGTCTTGTACCTCTTGCATCAGCCTCTAATGGCTATCGCTCAATTATGATTTCTGTCGTAACACATTGCTCCGATCTCGATTTCTTCCTCGGAACACAATAACAAAGTAGCTTGCATCATCGACGCAACGTGTTAGCGATACTATCAGTGGCATACTATTCGATTACGCCGCGTGCTTATTTTCATTTCATTCTTAACACATGTGTTCAGTTTTGCTACGCGATACTACTTCAATCATCGGTAAACTTCCGAACGGATATGTATGAATCTTAATACTTTAGCATAGCGTAATACTATATGTCCGTTATACATTATCGTGGGATTTCGCTTTCTTCCCAACGCGTCTTTTCGCGTTGATACTCGCGCACGATATTTTGGATGCTCGCGCACCGTATGATCACCTGCTACATTCACGGTAATATTTTGTATATTACACGCGGGCCGAGATATTATACGTGCGAGGGATGTTATTACACCGGGACCCGGGTACGTTCCCCGAACGTGGTCCCGGGAAAGGAGATCGAGCCGGTCTTTTCGGATCGGCCGTGATCCCGCGAGAGGATGCATCTCGGAGAGAAAATGTGCCGCGTAATGCGCCGCGGGCCCGAAACGAGGATGACCGGGGAGAGACCGATGAAATGGAGGACGACGCGCACGGGGTGGGAAGGAAGATCGGCAGATGCGACTTCCCGGCCGCAGAAGAAGAAGCAGCTGCACCCCGCTATGCACCCAGGCCGTATCGTCCTTCTCGCGTTATAGGCTGTGATTGTACCCGCCTATGACGACTGCTGCACCTTCCGAACGAGATCCCGTCTCGATCGTCTCTCTCTCTCTCTCTCTCTCTCTTTTTCTCTGTCTCTCCCTATCTCCGATTCCATCATTTCAGCTTGCCGTAAATATCGGCCGGCCCGAAAAACATGACTGTGATAGGTATTTTGTAACATGATCCTGAAAGAGACGCCTGCTTTTTCGTGTACCGGCAGCAACGTCGTAGATTTTATATCGCGTGCTCTGTAAGTCGTGAAACAAAATTTATTTCTCGTGTACACTTGTACTCATTCTGTAGATCTTATTTCTATTCTTTTTATTTTTCATATTTTTTATGCCTAGCATAATTTTAGCTTGCTGGATTTTCTATAATTATAATATCAGACTTTTAATTTTCACATATATTCTCGTAAAGGCTTTAGAATTTGTTATTAAATCTTAAATTTCTGTGTATATTTTATTATTATCATCACACTCTGGCTTTTAGTAATCATCTGAGATTAGAGAGCACATTTAGTAAATAACATTCTCTGTATATATCCAATTGCGAATATATTTCTCGACTGCTGCGTCAGAGAGAATATCCATTTCCATACGATAAGAATATCCCTCGGTTTTCCTAGTCCAATCTTATCTACTACGAAGCAGACAGACACCTTCCGAGAAGGATCTGCTGATAAAAATTGCTCCAAGACAGATGTGAATGTAAATGATTTAATATTTTATATAAAAATTATTTCTATTATTACTGTACAATCATTTTATGCCAAACTACGAGAATTTTAAATGTTGCTTTTCGTAGATATCATATAAGCGAAAACCGCGCGAGTTAAAATTAAGCCATTTTTGTCAGCATCGCTGTCACGCCGTGAATTATTGAATTACCGGTTGAAGTACCTGACTGTTGGAATTTGGAAATATAAACTGGTATGATAAAAGAGATGTCGATCTAGCATCAAGTTACGCGCGGCTTACGACAGCCATATCTTCCATTAGTTAGTTTATCACGAGCTTCTTTCGAGCGAATAAGATAAGGCAGGATCAAACCTAATTGCCGCGTCGGTTAACGTCAAAGTGTGATGCATTCACTTACTCGCTCACAGTCGTAAACACAAACGCTATATATAAACATACGGAAACAAATGATAACGGCGGTGGTCTGGCACGAAGGCGAAATGCGGAATCCTCGAGGTGACGTCAGTGGCATCGCCCTCTTAATTAGCTGTTTTGCACACGGAATTATAATTAGAACTAGGAATATCGAGTTACGCTGTTCGTCTGATCGCCGTGCACGCAGGTGCGTGCGAGTGTACGTGCGTACGATACGCGTACGTAGCCAAAGACGCGCCCGACTCAATTATATCTTGCGCGTCGCGCACGCTTACATAGTACGCGCATAGTGCGCATTTCGATGTGGCGTGTAATTAACGGCGCATTTTAATGGCGCCTCGAAGGACCCGTCCCGCATACTCGCGTCTCCATATAGCCTCCCGCCAGCAGTAAGCCCTGCAAAAAGATCATTCGTGATTCAATTAGCATAAATTCATGCATGCCATAAAATTCATTCAAAATCACCAACAATATGATTCAGGACTCTAATCACGATATGATTAACAGCGACATTAATTATTGCATTCTACGATAATTTATTATATTACATTTTCCCTTTGATCTGCTTCCCTCTGTTCGCTATCTCGAGGCATGTCGTGCACCATTTCACTCTATGGCGTACAATATGCCGTACATAGTCGTGACGCCGGAAGATCGTGACGCATAAGGAGGTGCTCTTATAAATAGGTGCCAAAGCAACATGTTCTTAATTAGCACAGCGTTTCCGCAAGACTCGGGAATTATATCTTTCGTCGCGCGACGCGAGAAAATAGGCAAGAGCGCCGACCGACTCGGGAGAATTGGTCGAGCAAGAGAGGATATGAAGGAGGAGGAGAAGGAGGAAGAGACAGAAAAGAGAGGAGAACGAGAGAGGAGCACCGGTTATCGAAGGTTCAATCTTCGGGCCATGGGGCCGGTCACCTTATGGGATTCTGGGGTTACGGGGGGAGGGTAATCGATTACCATGGGACCGATCTTTCTCCTCCTCTTTTCTCCCTGCCCTACCTTCCCACCCACCCCATCGCAAGCGCGCGTAGCCAACGCCAGAATTTATACCTGGCGGCTGCTACGGAGATGCACCCTCGTCTCTGAATGGAGGCAGGGCATTCAACGGCGCCGCGAACTGTGAAACGAAAAATATATGGTTTCCGAAGGAACAGCCGTAGGTCGATTCTCGAGGGCGAACGAAGGGAGAGAGACGCGGGAGAAAGGGGGCGACCGGCGAGAAGAAAGATGCGCGCGCGAGACGCGAAGAAGGGTGAAATGGATTCTTTGTATTTCGGAGGCCGCCACCCGTTTCTGGATATCCATAATTGCACCTTGCGCGATCGACGGAGATTCTCGTGATTGATGATGCAGTTCATCGCCAGGCTCGACGCGCACTTCTCGGAGTTCTGTCAATAAATATCATACGATGAAATATCGTAAGATCACTGATGGGCTTTTTAAATGCCAACAATATTTTAGCAAAGCTCGGCAAATAATTGTTTATTAAATCTCGCAGGATTTCTGTATCGATTATATAAAAAAAAGTTAGTCCTTTCTCTAAAACAGAAAATTGCTGAAATCTTACTGGAAGCTGCACGTGCAACTAACGTTTGATTGTAGCTGTAGTTATAAAAACCGTAATCTTTCGAGCACTCGGTTCCGCTATTTGTATATATACGATGTACCATGGGGGCGAACGGTTCCGCCCATCGGCGAACATCTGTTGTTAAACCGCGCGATCCCGAAAAATTCCGGCAACAAACCACTTCAATATTAACCTCCGTGACAATGCTGGGCAAACAATGCCGCGCCACTTCTAGCCGCAATATTTCTTTTCTCCGCGATGCGATGCGTCGAGTCCCGACAATAGATCTCGTGTTCCCCTAACGTGGAACGATACGAGTAAAGTGTGTACCGTGACGAAGATGTCCCTCGCATCCTTACTTAAGATACCCACAATCAAGTGGGCCATTATTTGCTGAAAATTCGACGATACGGCCGAAGGAATAGGTATAGGGAGGACGCGGAAGAGACGCGGGAGGGAAAATCTCCGAAAGGGAGACGCGAACATAATCTGAGATACCTGGGCAGCCGGCCTGGAAATCCTCGGGGATGCCCAGGTATACGCGAGTCTTTCTACACGGCTAAACCTTGAAAATCGAAAATGACTGCCGCTCTATACGTTTGTCCTCGCCGGACAAAGGCGAGCGCATGGCCTTGTGCGAGCGCGCGGAGGTATACGCACCGTTCAAGCCTATTCATCTAAGTCTAGGGGATATTAGGATTTATGTCCGATCCGCTCCTCCTCGATTCTGTGAGCAAAGTTCTATGATCTTCATGGCCACTGACTCGTAGAATCTCGTGAAGAAGAAAAATTCGGCAATATATTTTTAAATCACGAAAACGGAATTTTAAAAGACAAGATAGCTTTGAATAGATTTCGTGATTTTTATAAAATTATATAAAATTATATTATGTTTTTACTTTCTTTCTATCTCTATATTCTCTTTCATCCAATTTTTTCCGTCGATCACTTTGCGTTGTCCAGGTTTATATCTGCAGTAATTATTAATCCAAATCGTATTTTCATCGCCATCGATCCGAACCACTTTGAAAGAAGCAAGATCATATCTCCGGTTCGGTGATTATCCTTGCGGCTTCTCGCTTGCGAACTCATTCTTCAGCCTGGACCTAACACGAACACTCTTTGCCAGTAGTGCGACCTTGGACGCGAACGAAACCGCCTCATGAAAACTGCATCGGCACGAGTATCTAAGGATTGCGAAGCAAACAAGCCGAACGCCGCGCCCGCGCCGCCCCGGCGCGTTGTCCTTCGGAGAACAAAGAGGTGCCTCGTGGCATGCTCACGCAGGACTTCAAGGAAGCACGCACCGTTAGGAATCTCCCCTCCTCCCCTTTCTCCCCGCATTTGTCTAGGGCACTGAGATTTATACCGCAGCTACCCCGCCCCGAATCCGCGCAGACCAGGGCCCTTATTCACCTTCCGGGCCAACAAGAACGACCGAGATACTCGCGAGGAAAAAAGGGGTGTAACCAGGGAGAGCAAGCCGAGGGGGGAGAAGGTTTCTCAAGGTTAATTTCCGTACCACTTGCCGGCCCCGTATTGGCACAACCACTTGCCTCCGTCGCATAAATATAGGACCGTACCCCACCGCGCAGATTATGGGACCCGGATTTCAGAACTCGGGGTCCTTTCCTTTATTCTCGAGGGTACCGCATGTGGTGGCCAAGTCCCGAGAGGGCGGTTTCTCATCTTTCTGTCCTTCGCTTCCCAACGCCGAAGACGGAGTCGTACGTTGAAAGTCACGTGCGGAAACCGGGACCGGGACCGAGGTAAAAAGTCGAGGGAGGTAAGACCTCGGGCCGGCTCAACGTCAACGAGGACGATGGTCCCGATGTTTACCTTGCTCCTTAGCACGTCGTAAAGGGATGACGAGTCTATTTCCTTAGAACAAGTGCTGGCGACGCTGGAGATTATGGCAGGTACGAACGAAGGCGTGATTTATGCGCGAGGGCTCTTCGAAGGAATCGAAATGTTGACAGATGGCCCGGAATGTGGCAAAGAAGTTTCGTCTCGTCGCGCATTCGGAAAGATCCCGTCGAAAATAAAGGACAACAACTTCCCGTTCACGTGTACAAACAATAGTAAGGCTATCGTATTAAAGACTGTGCGAACCATCTTCCGTGGTCGCGTGAAAAGAAATGAAATATGCAATTATTACGGAAATTCATAACGTAATGTATGCAATAGCGTGATGATTGACGAGAAAGGTGATTATCATAATTACTACGGATTATACGAAAGAGCCCGTGGTAATTATACTTGATAATTATACTTGGCTTGTGTTCATTAATTTAAAGAGTAGTGCCTTAATTTGTTACGTTTAATCGCTTAGTTTTTACGCGATTACTTTTCATAGTTGTTAGCAATTATATGCATACTTACGTATCATTATTATTATGCAGACTCTTACGTTACACTTTCTCGTACGACGCAACAACAGGTCTACCAAGAACAGATAGGGGTATCTAAGGAAATTATTTAAATATATTCTGTCTTTTTTAATTTCTATACTAAAGCGTGTATACACGAAGGGCTCTGGTCGAATAAAATTTATCGATAATAGAAATAGAAAAAGAGGATAAAAATCGATAAGTGATAAGGTATTTTAGTAAATACAACGCAGCATGTAGCAAAAAACAGGTGTGCAATGTATCCTAAATAGCTATACCGATAATCGATAATCAAATATTACCTCACAAGAAACTAAATTTTCCCCCAAAAAGCGATAGTTATATACGTCTTATAAGTTAACGGAAAAAATGAGCAGAACTAACTCTAACTAATATTTATATTTATTACTAAAAAGTTGCCAAAGAAAAAAATTTGTTGCTCTGTAAGTTTTCTTAAAAAATGATGCTAAAGGAAGATTAAGTTAGCAGAACAGAACAATATAACGATATAATATATTGTACATAACAGTAATGTAAGAATTTGTTGCTAATTTATTGCTCACGAAATAATACTAGTCTCGATTTCGTTGCTCGAAAAATAAATGTGAACAACGGGAAATCTCTCTGCGTGCAGGTAGTTATAAGAGTAAATTACCAGAAAAATATTTGCTCGTTTGTATATATTTGGTACTGGGATATTGTCTGAAATTGTTGCTCTTGAAATATTCAAGTTTCAAATTCGTTGCTTGCGAAATAAATATAAACAATAGTGGAAAAATCCTCTCAGCGTGCAGGCAGTTGTAAGAGTAAACCACCAGAAAGAAATTGGTTGCTCCGGTTGCTCGCTTAAATTTAGCACTGGCGTATTGTCTGCATTTGTTCCGTTCCCTTTGTTTCGCTAACTTATAAGACGTGATGTTGTAAGTTGTAACTTCCTAGCTAGCTATACTCCTGATATTGAGAAAGATATCGATAATTATATCACGAAACATATTTTGGATACGTCTCAGGAACGTGTCACACTTGATACATGCAATTAATCTATTCGTTAAGACAAGTCGAATATGTTAGAAAACATGTTTTATTCTGGTTTCAATATATCATTTAAAAAGCATCAAGGAAATCTCACAAAATTTGCATACAAAGATATTTATTTTATTTTCATTTTGTACAATTTTTCTGGTTCACATCATTTATAAGACAAAAACATAATATAATAATAATGAAAATATAAATTAATGTAAGTTACACGTAAAAACAAATCTGATAAGACACGAGAATACATTTTAATTTTAACTAATATAATTACGAATCCCCCAAAAAATAAGAATCATAGATTATATATTGCCGTAGAATACAGATCGGAGTCGAGATTAGAATGTACATTCTTTTGCGACTTGTCCTAGTTAGGCCCGAGAATCTAACACGCAGGCGTGGCGCACGTGCATGCCTACATGTAAAACGCGAGAAAGCTGAGATTTCTCACCGATGGCGATCAGAACGGGAGATGCATCTCGTCCCGTTGTTGGAACGCGGCGGGGCCGGTGATTTTCCGCGGCGCGGTCACGCGAATTCGTGACTGTACGGCCGCCGCCGATGTGTCACGCTGGTGTGAAACGTCCCGGCACTAGGAAGTGACCCCGAACTGTCGCGACGGCGACGGGCCGGCCGCGCGAGCGCGTACCTGCTTGCACGATGTCCACGAACAATGGAGCTATCGCGGGGATATCAACACGACGGCGGAGTTCGCCCAAGAATCTGACTTCGGCTTCGAAGCGAACCGGGGCCCCGACCCCGGGGGCCCCGGGACCCGGGGGACGCGGGTTATCCCGGTCCGTATCGGCCGGACAGAAATGTCTCAATGCGGATCTCCGAAGTCGTCGAGCGAAGAAATCCGGCGGTGGTCGTGGCCGGTCATATCGCCCCGGAAGACATCGAACTCTCGGGGTTGCCCCCGTTGCCGCGCTATCTGTGCGCGGGGAGGATAGCTTGACATCGCAATTGATGCACGTGGTCCGACCGAACGGTCATCCTGCGCTGTCGGGACATTAATCTTGCGCGTACCGAACGGGATAAGAAACGAAACGGGAAGCTACGATTCGACATCGTGGATTTTATCAGCGTGTAACTTCTAACAATGTCGGTATTTTCTTTCTCTTTTTTACGATTGTTCCTTTTGATGTTGCAAGTCTACATTCTTATCTGCAGATTGCTCGGTCCATTTGACGTTGGATGTTTTCTTATAAAGACGTTGACGTTTTATAAGTTCGATTAAAGTTTTTTTTTTCATGGCTAATTATTAATTTTTAAATGTAGTTATAACAAAATGTAAAATAAGATTTTATTATTTTCTTGAATTTGTAGAGAATCTCGATTAAATACGTGCATTTATATTTGTGATAAATGAGATATGGTACTACTATCTATGGAATTTTAAGATTTGATAACTTTAGAATGCCAGAATGATATAACGATGTTTTTTTAAAAATAATGTTCTAAATTCAATATTGAATACAGGAATCAATGAATTTAGATCAATATTTAGAAAATTAAACTTAAAAATATAAATATTCATCTAGAACTACTGATTTACATATATATTCATTGCATATATATATATATATATATATATATATATATATATATATATATATATATATGAATATATATGTGCAATGAATTAATTCTTAATTCTTTTCATATTTAGTCAGTCTCCCATAATAAGACAGTTATTTTTATAATTATTGGGAAACAAAATGCATAAATATATGGATCTCTCAGTTGTAGTTATTTTATCCCTCGATAAGACGATACGGTATTACCTTTCAATTCCGGTCGAATTTTATCGAATGTAACTATTTTTTTGTCTTTAATATGCCATAAGGATCAAGCATTCCCACAATCGTAAACCTCTCGTCGACTTTCCTCGTACACGGACTCGGTATCAGCCATAAACCCGAGGAAGTCGTAACGTACCAAGGTCATCGCGAGTTCCGCGCTTTCTTCCTAAATTCGGAGACTGAGACCACGGCAACGGCGACTCCGCCCAAGAGTGATTTCTCCTAATCGACTTTCGAGAGCCCCATAAACCCAACGATCGTAAAATTAAACCGTCGTCAAATGTCATCGTGCTGGATTGCTCGGTTTCTTGCTGCTCTCAAGGCGCGCCGTGTACAAAGCGAATAGCTTGAAATTAGGAAACGTGCAATTAAATCACTTTTAATGTGACCGAAACATCGCATAGCTCGGCTACTTAAAAAAAAAAAAGGATTATACAAATTTATGCGCGGAGGGACACAATTTGCCCGTTAATCAATAATTCTTGTTACTCCGTGAAGGCAATAGTCATTCGACGATCATTGAGAAATATAATTTATAGTAATATAAAACTTCCAATTCTCTATGAAAATTCATTGAACCGCATTAATCGATCTAACATTTTAAACTTTGATAGCATAGGTCGCTCTTTCGCTTTTCGGGGTCTACCATATATCGATGATTGATGATCGTTCCAGCGCGTACGAAAGCAACGAACATAAAAATAATAGCAGTTATAAACTCGAACAAATGTTTAACGCAACGTGGCAACTGCAATAAATCGACGACATAAAGTTTTCGGCTATTAATTCTCACAGATCAACCTACGAAAAATAGACGTTGTCGCTATATACACTATAAGCAATTTGTTTGCAATGTCAATTGATCAAGAGTACAATCTTTAAATTCTCTTAGTGAATTGTTTAGTGATGCATGTTGTTTTATACAACATACAGCCTCAGATTTAAATACGATACTATATAATTATCCCATGATTTTTATTAAAGAAAAGTTTATGTAGCATTAACTGAAGTGGATACAGTTTATAAGCACAATTTACCAATTTTCCTTTAATCTTTAATATCATAAAATTCTGTAATCATTAATTTTTCTTCTTTTTTTTTTTGCAAAAAGAAAAACCAGGTTCCAAATTAATCAAGAAATGTTTTATTTTAGTATTTCACTCAATAGGTAGAAAATGTACAATTCTACGTACACTGTTTTCTATTACGCTATACATATGCAATTCGTAATATCTTTTATCGCGCTGTATAAGTCAGATTCGATCGTTTTTTCTGCAATTCCGAAATCCAGGAGATCAATCGACGGCGCTAATTAAGTGTCAGATCGCGACAGCGGCGGCACCGTGTCTCTCGCTCGTGTTATCACCTGTTGAGCCGCGGCGTGAACGCAAAGGGTGAAAAGCGGTAGCTTGTCGCGCCTTTCGACGTCGCGTTTGATAAATCGACGGAGGAGCGCGCCGGCCGCCGTAGACGACGCGCGAGCTCCAAAAACATGTGCGCGCTCGGCCTCGCCTCTCTCTCTCTTGTGCGTTCTCTGCCGGCGAACTATTTCTTTCGACGTCGGCCCTCTGATCTCTCTTCCCGGCCGACACCGAAACTCCCGTCCGTCCGGCCACTTTACTACCTCCGTCCCGCGTCTCGCGCCGCACGGAGGCGGTGGAGGCGGCTTTTAATAGGACGCCCGGCGTCGTGGCGCGCGTGGATCGATGAACTTTGGCTATATAGGCGGGCTAGAAATCCTCTAATAAAAGTCACGAAGTAACGTCAAAGTCAGGTCCGTTCGCTACGTTTCGCGGCCAGCATTTTGCCACGTCGTTGTATCGAAACGGTGCCACGAAATGGATCGTAAAGCGAGAATCATAAACGATCTGATGATCAACGAAAGAATTTTATGATGACAAAAAATAATTTCATACAAATACGAAACGCGTTTTCAACTCTTTCTCATTTATTAATTATTTATTTATTTTTTTTTTTTTTGCTTTTTTTCTCAAGTAAAGATTTCCGTAGCGTAACTTCCTTCAAGAAATTACGTAGCGAAACGTGGCGAGCACTATTCGGAAACGGGAATGTTACTTCGCGATTCTTATTATCGGCGAGAGCTCGTCCGACTCTCGAAATTGATCGAGAGAGATCTTTCTTGAGACGGCGAAGGGTTTTACGTGCCCCATTTTCCTCGGAAACATCGCGCTGTGCGAGTTGGCGACAAGAAGATACGGATAATGTTGTACGATAGATAAGAGAAATGTAACGACGAGGAGAGGCGGCGAGTGATGCTCATAAAATGGATTATATTCGTTACGGGTAAAAGAAGAGACGTAAAGAAAATGGGGACGGTTGGAGAAATACAAGATTAAAATTTGTGATGAAAGTTTAAGAAATAATGAAACAGCTACTTGTTTTTTAATAAGATTTTTATGTAAGTTTTTCATTACAAGAGAGTTGGAATGTTTAATCATCTCTTGTTAACATATAACGATGCAATACAGTCTTAACGTCTAATTGTAAGATTTTACTGTAAGTTTAAAAAATATTAATAATTAATATAAAACGAGTCGCCTAAGAAGTCCAAGGCAAGAACCTTGAATAGTAGAGTAGTAGAATTCTGATAGTGGATTTTCTCATCCTGACAACCTGAAAAATTACATTCATTGCGAAAGCCGGTCTTTAACTGATTAAGTTTCGTGTCGCTCAGGAACTGCGATCTTATCGAGCGTGTCAGTGTTTCATCGTGTCGTGCCAGCACACTATTTCTGTCGAATGCGCTGTAGTTTTCAAGCGACTGACGGCCAGTGATTCACCCCAGTGCACTTGAATGCCACTCCACGCGTGAATCATCTTTTTATATTAAATACGCGACTCGCGCGCGGAGGCGACTTCGCGCAAACGGTCTTGGCAGCTCGTGACGTAAGAACCCATCGTCGGTCTCATTAATCCGTTAGCGAGCGAATCGCTCCGGATCGTCACACGGAACGAACGAAGCAAAATGTACTGTCGATAATGGATTAGTTCGAACAGCCACGACTAAAATGGAATTCAACAAATTATCGGTCGTTTGTCGGTACTTTGTTCGCGATACAGTTAAAACTCGTCGACGCGAATGGAGTTTTATCTCCTCCGACGGGGGATAAAATCACCCGACGCCTCGTTAACTAACATTCCCCTCGCCACCGCTCCGGTCTCCCAGGCTGCATTATACCAGGACTCGAGGGCAGCGTTTCTTTTCCGTCCTCTTTTTTTTCCAGCAACGCGCTCGCGCGATGATTGCCCCGCCAGCCGCGGCAAAAAGACGCGAGAGATTGGCGTAACAAATGTGCGAGATGCGAATGACGCCACTATGCTGTAGCCGCTTTTTCCCGGACGGAGGAAACGCGCTCGAATTCCGTCACTCGTTTCCGTCTATCTTCTACTTCTTTTGGCTCTCTTTTTCTTTACGTGTGTACACATTATTCTAAGTAAAATTGGCGAATTCGATTATTATCTGAAAGGAATTTAATTAATATTAAGAAAAATTAAGATAAACATTTGCTTACTTTCCCGGAGGGAAGCTTCCCCGTTTCACTTTTACGTCACATTCATTTTTCATCATCACGGAACACTTTTTCTCTACTTGCTATTTTTCTCTCCATGTCAAAGGAACATGCAGTTACATTGATTTTTTATCTATGAATTTGCAAATTTTAAATGGCAATCTAATAATAAGATAATTTTGATATTGATCTGATTAAAAATTATTTTAAAGACTGCTATTTAAATCGCGCAAATCTATAATTCATGTTTTATTAAACGTAACCTATTTTCACTCATGGAGCTGTCACTCTTGTATCTGTCTTTAAAGCATTTAGTAAATAATTCAGGAACGAGATTAATTCTCACACATTAGACGAATTCGGCTAACTGCTCTCTGTGTGTTCTCTGTAAATCCCTACTTAGCCCGATTACGAGAATAGCTTGCGCGAGACGAATCCGTCGGGCGACAGGCGACAGAGACTGTGTGCGCGCGCGCAGGAAGAATACGATAAATATTTGAAGTTTAATAATAACGTCGCGAGTCGCCTTAATGGAGAGAGACGTACGCCCAAAGACGCCGACGCGCGCGATGACGAGTCACCCGCACGCAGCACACGCGAGACGCATTTACGTAACGCCTTAATGTCGTGCATTAGGCGGGCTGGGCTCCGCTCGTGGGGCGCTAGGGCTCCGTCGTGGCCTTCGTCCAGGAAGTTGTTATGGAATCACATTTACATCGCTACCGTTTTTGAATATCGGCCTCGTAGCAAGAAACGTTATCGTTTTGCGCGCTGCAGTCGCAAATGATAGGTGTGTAGGCGCTAACGACCAATTATTGCATCTCGCAGCGAGGTAGCACGATATACATGCGTGCGATTTGCGAAACATATGAGATATTTCCGTGAGAGATCTCCGAACCGCGCGGCACTTGAAGAATGAATGGCTGCGAAAATACGGAAGAATTGAAGGGTCCGTGAATCGCGTAAATCCGCCTTTTCAAAGTGCGGTTACCTCGGCGGTTACTGGAGAGCCCGATGCTTTCAGGCGAACAAATCCGAGAGAATTTATCTGGCACATATATGCGTGCGCAATGTTATTTCAGATTGAAAATCAAATAGCCAGATTTAGCGTTAAGGATGAATGAGATGTGAATACATGTCCATCACGCTGAATATACCGGCGCGGCGTTGCTACGCCCACGCAAATTTTAGATAGCTTATTTATCGTAAATTAACGATCCGGACTGAGTTTTGCGTTAAAAAAATTTGGTCTTTCTGATAAGCTGGGGGAAACGCTGCTGCAATCATTTCATCTGCTAATCATTTCATGATTGAATAAAATAATTCTTCGATGACGCGCGTGAGGAGCGCGTGCCAGCGAGCTTTTCTGCCAGCGATATCGCGGCGATGGAGAATCGACAACAACGCGGGAAGTGCGCGCGCGACAAATCCATTGTACGTCTGCCTCGCGGCGCGATCGACACCGACGGAAATTGGAAAGTGCAATGCGAATGCGACTGTCGGGGTGGGTGTGACAAAGGGCCCGAATGTATCGGTCGGAAATAAAATCACCCCCGGGGGAACCAATCACAGCGCGACGTACTCTGCGGAGCACTTGCAACTGTCGGCCAAGCCGGGCAGGTGCGAAGGTCCCGGTACGCCCTTCCGAGAAACGGACTTTAACGATTCCGCGCCCCGGAACGCGTTGTATCCACGCCGCCGTTCGGATTTCACGCGGAAAATTAACGCTCCTGCCCTTTCCTTTTGTCGGGCGATCCTTGGCGCGACAACATGCGAGAGCGAGAAGTAATTTTTTTTTCACTATTTGAATATTCAATATTCTTGATATTCAAGAACTATATAATAGGGCGTCATTTAGAGCAATAAACTAAATTATTACGTTAGCAGCTTAATCTTAACTGTGGAAAAAACAACATTAAGAGCGATAAATTCACGTGTCGACATAAGTGCGCGAACTAAATTTATATCTTCGTTTACGATTTGCGGTCCCGCGAACGTTACGACTTCGTGCGCGTCGCGCAAGCGGAGAGAAATAAGAAACGTACATCATACACGGGCACAATGCCCGTTTGAGGAATGAACATGATGAATGAAAGAGTCAAGCGGTGGTCCCGAAGCCGTAACGTCCACGCTCCGTGTCCACGGTGTCCTTTTTGCGCTCGCTCCTTTCCCCTCTTTCTTCCTCCCTTCCTTTCTTTCTTTTCTTCTTTCCGCACGTTCGCTCTCTTCGCGCTCTTTGACGCGGTCCCGGCTTTGATATTCCTGCCAGAATACCTCGCTTACAGTTAGTGCACGAGCGTCCGTTTCATCCGTGTCTCTCTCCGCCTTCTCTTCGCCGACAGGAGCGCATTCGTATATGTAAAGCAATGAGACTCAAGCTCCAAGTTTACAGCGCTCTGTCAAACGATCTCCGCGGAACAATCGTGTCCAGACATACTTACTTATTAAAATTTCTAATTGTGAGATGGTGAGAGAGAATAGGAAGATGCGCAAAACCTGGTCCCCGGGCAGTCATCGAAACATCGGTAAATTATTATTTAATACAAATCTACTTAAGAAAATTGTTCCCGGAGCGTGTAAAAAATAATTAGTACTGATATAAGCTGTAAAACTTTGCCAAGCCCCGTCCCTGTATCGCCTCGTCTTGTTTTCTTTCTCCAGCCTTTCTGCATTTCTCTTCCTCTATGCGTCTCTCTCTTCTTTACGACGCACGTGGGTATACGCTTTTCTTACCCGAGGTTTCTCACCGAGAGGCTTTGTTCCGCCGTCGAGCTCGCGCGCGCGCGCGGGGTTGCGACACTTCGAGAATTGCGCGCGACGTTCATCTCGCGCGCCTCGCGGAGCGGAGCCGCGGGATCTTCTCTTTCAATTTGACGACACGCGAGGGTCAAGAATCGGAAACGAAAGGCGCTCTTTGTGGACGAATGTATCGCCTCGTTGCTTGTTTTCGGTCCCGGGCAGGTTAACCCGCTCCTCCGCTTTGTTCGCGCTTTCGTTTCATCAACGTTGTCGGCGTGAATCCGGCGAACAGCGCGGATCGTGACGATTGCATTAACCCTCCCCGATCAACTCCGACGATCGAAATAACCTGCCTGCGTGCTACATATAATTTTCTCGTTGCGCGCGCGCGTAATAGCGTGAACGTTGACTTGTTAACGGTATACACGAGCGGTAATAAAAATTCATTTTGAGTTATCTTTTTCGATTTTATTTTTGCACAAGGATGACAATTGAATGACAGCTAACGTCCCAAATTAATTCGCATATCGTAATCATAAAATCATTATACATACGAACAGCAAAATGAAAGCGGTAAAAAAAAAATTAAACGCAATTTTAGTTATCGACGTTGAAATTAGAGGAACAGAAAATTGCCATCGCCGAATGGCTGACAGAAATCCGCAGGAACGATTCGAAACGATGGTGAACGTTCGGAACACGCCCACTTTTTCGCGATTCCAATTAGGAAGACCCTCTCGCAGGGCTCGCTTGGTAGTTGATTGGCGTCGGCTAGACAGTGGTGGGAATTAATGAAGACAGTCAGAGGTGGAGTGTTATGGCGCGGTGTCGGCGACCAAATCCACTTTTGCACTCGTACGGAAATCACTCGGAAGATTGCCACTCGACCGATGTCTCGGCGATAATGCGCGATATTAAAAATAATAAAAATTATGTGTAGCATATTTGGCTTTAAAATTTGGTTTTAAAATTATTTGTTTTTAATGCTTAAGATTATTTTAAATTTATGTTTAGTTTGTCTTTACCTCTCAACTTTTTATGTCTCCCACGTTCACGCTGCGAGTGTGCTACGAATATCGAACACATATAAAAATACCAGGATTAAGCGTAACTAACAACCGGTTAGCATATGATTATTATTTTGTAACGTGATCTGAGAAAGGAACTCTCGAAGTTGGAGTTAAAAGCAATAATCTTGCATTAAATCGTAAATAATGTTCCCAAAGCCAGCGGACATCCCATATACTTAGTCATCTCCATCAATAGAGAGATGGCGATCACGTTTTCCTAACTATCCGACGCGCACCGTTATATCCTCTGTCGCAACGCGCCGCGTCGAACCGACGCCGGGGAATCGCCGAATAATACACGCGTTCAATAATATATCGTTAGGGACATCCACTGTGTACGGGGATCGCATAGAGACGCGCGACTATTAAACGGGAGGCTCCATGTCCATTGCGTAGTATTTTCGAATCTCGGACGGGTCACTGGCGAGGTGGCATACATATTCATGCCGAGTGTTTACCTAAGGCCAGAAAAGAACTGTTAAGAACCGAGGCGAGGTATCACATTAATACGAGGGTACTCGAGGGATCCTACGAATACGTAGGTATATGCAAATGACACCGTTCCTCATGGGAGGGAGATCCTTTAAATCACACATCGGGGCTACCAATAACACGTCCGGCCGACGTGTACGTATAGAAGAGTCGTTCTTTGTGGCGGCTAGAAGAAGAGAATGGAGGAGAGAAGGAGCGAATGGCGATCTTATTTTATAGCTCCTGGTGCCCGAGATGCTCGAGAAAGAGGAGACAAAAAAAAAAGAGAAAGCCAACGTCGACGACGAACGGCGCGGAACGACGGAAAAAGGCCCGGATTACCGTCGAACTTTCGCGATTCGCCCTAACCACCGGTCCCTAACCCGGCGCATGGCAATAATCGGACGAGTAAAAAATCCACCGTAGAGGAGCGAACGTTTCGGGCGGGGCGAAAAGTTAAACACGTTTGTGACTATACGTGTTTCGGCGGAAACGGCGATAAAGCTGCTCTCGCTCGTATCGCCTCCTCCGCGTACATTATCCGCGACTGCGACGGCGACGACGACCTAAAAACCTCTTGCTCTTGCTTCGCTCTCGGGGGAGTCGGGGAACTCGGGGCGAAAGAACGGTGCGTTTTTATCACGAGTAATTCAGGCTGCCACGTACATATACGGTCTCTAATAAATTCGTGAATGGCCACGCCGCGAACGAAACGTCCTATACGCCCACGCGCCCTCACATGCGCCAGCCACACGTGCACGCACATGCACGCGCACACGCGTGTGCCCGGACGCCCTCGTGCGCGCGCGTCCTCTCGGGCCGTTGTTGCGCTTAGGGTACCGAGCTCGACCGACCCCGGACCCCGGGATGCCCCGGAGAGAAAGCGAAAGGGAGAAAGAGGGAGAGAGAGAGGGAGAGAGAGAGAGAGAGAGAGAGAGAGAGAGAGGGAGGGAGCGGATATTATCGCCAAACGTTAATTTGGCCGAGGTCCGGCCTACCTTCCAATTTTCGAGCTCTTACACGCCCACTTACGAGATTGTCCGTTAACGCTCCCAAACGTCGGGACGGCGTATATTCGACGCGTTTCCCTAGCGTCGTCGTGCATGTCTCCCGTGACAAGCGTGGCCCCGTACAGGCGCGCGAGAAGCGCTTATTTCTCTCGTGGGGAGCTTCATATTACATCTGTATATCATATCGTTTGACAAATTTGGGGTCGATTCACCTCATCATATTCCTGTAGCTAAAAACGGCTAGAATAAATTCCAAAGTTATCAATTTTGTTGATTGTTTTTATTTTTATAATCAGAAAATAAATGAAAAATGCAGAAATGGAGTTTAAATTAGATTATATGAAAAATTTATTTAAATCTTATCAAAAGAATGACATTTTGCCTAATCTATCATATACGGAATAATAATTATCGTATAATAAGGTTGTAATATCGAAGAAGCGAATTAAACTTTATAACAATACTTTAAATATATCTATGGGATAGACATATATGCGATTTGTGCGGCTCATATCATCCGCGGCCGATTGTATGCGATCCATCTGCGGAAGCACACGTGAGATAGCGTGAGAAAATAAGCAACAAAAATCTCTGTACGCCTTACCATGCGTGCAATATGTATGTACGTGTTTGCCGGCTCGGATAAACTCTAAACACGTAAAAACTTGTGCGCTACCAGCGCACGAAGGCAAATGCACGTAAGAAAGAGCGAGAGACGGAGAATAAATATGGTTATACACGTGTAAAGTTCCATGTATCGCGGCTCGGACGCGCTCGTGATGCGTCCGCAAAAAGTAGACGCGTCCGACAGTGCGTGCATCTATAAACGGCGAACGAGGAATCGAGACTCGCGTAAGTGAAAAACGGCACACAACACCCCCAACGTCCGCGCAACGCGGTGAAATATGCAATACGTTCGACGAAATCACAGATTGCGCCAGCAACGAGACAAGGCATTCTCGTGCGTGCATATAATGTAAATATATCTCGAATAAGACATGTTGATTACAAATAGACAATAAACGATAAGTTTTTTTAATTTTACAGATAAATTATAAAGCATTTTTATGCATATATTAAAATATAATGTAATATAAAATATATATAAGTATACTGGTGGAGCATGAAGTCTTATCCCGAGCTTCTTCGCGACTTATAATTTTATTGAATGACGGCGCAGTTCTTGCGCCGATTCGCGAATACGAAATAGGTCGACGCGAAATAGGGAGAGACGTCGCTGGTTGCGTACACCTCGACTTACCGAGCGCGTATTAGCGTGTGCGAGAGTGCTCGCGGTAAGAACCGGTTATATAGGAACCGTCCGCCACCTCTTCTCTCTCTGCACCTTCTTTTCTTCTTCTTCTGCTCATCCGCCGACCTTTCGTTCCTCCACATCCTTCCCGAGTTCCTCATCGGCGAAACCGCCGCTACATAATGCAGCGACGCGTGCGTGTGTGTGTGTGTGTGGTGTGTGTGCGTGTGTGTGTGCGCGCGCGCGCGCGTATACGGCCGCTAGGCTAAGCGCATACCCGCACGCGTGAATGTACAGGGTGTTCGAGCTCGGCTATAGAGAGAGTGCCAAGTCAAGCGAAACCATATGATCGCTTCAACGTGAAGGCGTCAATAACGTTTGACTTGTCAGTGATTAGAGTGACTATAGATCTCTCCCATTAATTTTGTATAAATTTTACTTCAGCATGATATAAAATTTAATTATTCAATCAGTGCCGAAAGATACCTACTTAGGAAAAGAGAATGGTCGTTTGATTTTTCACTTTGTTCATGAGAAAGTTGCCAGTTCAGAGAAGTCGCGGGTTCGTTTCTGAAACATCCTGTATACATATAAGAAGCCGGTACGTATACTTGCGCGATGCTTCGACACCATGGGTGCCTGCCTATCTGACGTTGGGTGCTTACGAGGCGAGGGCGAGTCCGCGTCTTTTCTTTTTCTCCCTTTCCTGACCTGGCTACCGACAGGCCGTAGGGACGCTGGTCTCTGCAGCCCCTCTCGCTTCCCCCCAGACCCTCCACCGGAGGCGTCGGCATCTCGCGAATGTTTCACGGATAGTCCTGGAACTTGCTGCACGGAAACGGCGGTATGCGTTGCATCGCCATAGTCTGCGAGAAATATGATCTTCCTCGAGAAGCATTCGCCGAATACGCTTCCGAGACTTTAAAGTAGATTTTTTTTAGCAAATCGCGTGTTGAAATTTCAATGTGCGATTTCCAAACGTGCATTTACGATAATAATGCATTTTTTAGAGATATCTACCATTTACCTACTATAATTTACTATCATCCCACTATAAATAATATTCGGACAGGGAAAGTTTACACCGTGTGCCGAATAAATAATATTATAAAAATATATATAAAAGTGAGAGAGAGATATTTGGACAGGGAAAAGTTACCGTGTGGCGAATAAATATTATAAAATCTTACTTGCGTTATTCCATAATGTTAGAATAAGGTAGATTTATGTTCGCGCGAATTTTGCTAATTAATCTATTTTTATGTTACAGATTTCGAATAGACAACACAGATCACATAATTGACGTGAACAAAAACAACGCAATGTTCGAGTACGATCAAGTCAATATAATATGTCCTGTATATCCGCCGGACTCGTACGTCGATGATGATGCTGAGAAGTACATCATCTACAACGTAAGTGGATTTTTGTAATATTTCTTAATATCGACAGCCGAACTAACGGCAACAGAGCACCTTTCCCTTCGATGCATTTATTATAGATAACGGGTTTATATAAAGCTATAACGTGTGAATGTCTAATGACAACACCACAGTCATATTGGACATAAAAAAATTGTCGATCGGAGTCTGCCAATGTTTAGACAGCTGCTGCTGCTACTTGAAACTGGTTCTTAACCCGCTTCCATTATATATATCCCCAAAACGACATCCGCTCTTCAGCGAGCGTACCACGCTACCGAAATGTAGATTTATCGATAAACTGAAAGAAATACTGAACATATATACGTATCTATACACACAAGCATACTGAATAATCTCACGACCTCCTTCTCTATTTTAATCTCGGTTCGATACGTATAAATATCTTATCTTTGGGTGAAAACGATATATACATATAAGATTTAAATAATTTATCAATTATTCTTTTTTAATTAGTTATTTTTTTCATCGCTTTATTTTACTTGGAGTACTTTTATCTTTATTCGCCACAGAAATCTTTATAAGTAGTTATTTTCGGTTAAAAGTTAACTTTGTTCTAAAAAAAAAAAAAAAAACTGGCCGATGCCAAAGACGAAAATCGCGACACCGTATTCCCGATTGATACGTTTTTATTACACAAACTTTCGTTCTCCCGATAACCAATTCCAGATACCGTGGAAGATTCTCGGCTTTCACGGACGTGGCCATCAAACATTCCGGTGGCGTCCACCCTCTCGAGCAAAGCAAAACCTCCCAAAGACCATTCTTGCGTCGTCGGCGACCTAATCGTTTCGATCCACTTGATTGTCCCTCCACTCTTCGCCATCCGTTGTCCCATTGTCTCCGCCGTTCTTCCTACACGACGATTAGCTCCAACAATGAAGCCCTCTTCTGCAGAAGAGCACGGGAATCGGTTCGCCGGGGGGTGGGGAAACGCTAAGATGGCACCTTTCACAGTAGTCAATCAGCGATCGGTGTCGCCGATCCGCGTGTCCCCCCTCCCCCGTATCGCCGATCGATTATACCGTCGCGACTGATCGCACGATTTCTCTTGGGCGTTTTGCAGGTGTCCAAGGAGGAGTACGAGACATGTCGGATAACGAACCCGAGTCCGCGGGTAATAGCGGTGTGCGACAAGCCGCGCAAAACGATGTACTTCACCATCACGTTTAGGCCGTTCACGCCGCAACCCGGGGGCCTCGAGTTCCTCCCGGGCCACGATTACTACTTCATCAGCACCTCGTCCAAGGACGATCTCCACAGGCGCATCGGCGGACGGTGCACCAGCCACAACATGAAGGTCGTCTTCAAGGTCTGCTGCGGCAACGAGGCCGAGACCTCCTCCTCCTCGGCGACATCGCGTAACAACTGTAAGTATTCGGGATAGATCGCGCGTCGCATCGCGCAAAAAGTCGAAGGGTACAAAAACTGATTCACGAGCAGAAAGGAAAATTACTTTGATTTGAATTAAATAAGTCTTTTTTATTTATGAAGCGCTTTTAAGCACTTGGAATACGAAAAAGTACTGATTTCAAAATAGGAAATATCGAATAGCGATGGATTTCCTTTGTTCTCCAAGATCCGAGAGGCTTCGCGTGACGATTCGCCGCGCGAGTTCACTCGCGTGCGCTTCTTCATTTGCATCGCATCGCGCACCGCCCGCGAGACGGTGCCCGAAACGCAGGCTCTTCCTTCCCATGGAAGGCACCAATATTCGCGCGGCAATTATGTTCTAATTTCTCAATTATCATAATCTAAAATTACAGGCGTCATTTGCACGAGGGACATCGCCTTTTCATTCCGCGCGTAAATCACGCTTTTAAACTCTTCACGCTTTCTCGTTCCGCGCGACCTCCGTCGGAGACGCGCGCTCCGGGGAAAAAAACGTAGGAGGGGGATCAAGGGCACGAAACAAAATAGTCCATAAATTCATTATCCCGTAATCAGTTACGTGAGAGGAACGGCTACCATAACAGGCGGTGTACTTGTTCCTTCACCGATTCGTTCGCCATCCTTTCGAGCTCATTTCCTTCTCGTCCTTTCTCCTATCCACCTCTCGCCCCCGTCTCTCCTCCTGTCGTCTCCGTCCTATCGTCTCTCTCCTCCCGTCTCTCTCTCTCTCTCTCTTAAATAATCCCTATCGATTATAATCCTCACCGTGCGTCATTTGTTGCGGTCGCGGGGGGGACCAATTCTGTGTCCCGGGGCACAATAAATTCTACCATTTCATTTCGCCCCGCTATTCTCTCCCCAATTCGTTCCGAAGCATCCTCGAAGCGTCTTCCCGCTCTCCTTCGATCCCTCTCTTGCCTCCCCCTAGACCCCCTTTTCTCTTCCTGCCACCTCCGCCCCGGCAGAGACGATTCATGCGCCATAATGACCAGCTATTTTGCTGGTCGGGAACTCTGAACTCTCTCTTTCTCTCTTTCTCTCTTTCTCTCTTCCCTTCCTTCTTTCTCTCTTTTTCTCTCTCTTTTTCGCGCTCTCTCTCTCTCTTTCCTCAACATCTCGGACATTGAAGGTTCCACGGCGAGACCCGACCTCGCGTTCACGGTAGACGTCGAGAGTTCGCGCGCGGCTACTTCTACACAATTATATCGCCGGGGGGTGCACGTACCTCCACGGCCGCGAGTTTTATTTCCGATGGGTTAGCAGGTACTGCGCCAGGTTGCGGGCTCAGAATAACGCGAAGACTATCAGTGGGCATTCGCGATGGGAAAGTGTGAAGATGACGAAGGTTGCCTCTCGCAGCACTTAATCGTAGTTTCTGAAACTTGTCCATACTTCTTTATACATTAAAATCGATTTAAGGGCTTTTTTACGTTTTTTTTACAGTATGTTTATCTTGGAGATTAAAGAAAACTTCGTTTTTTGCATTGTAAGATTTATAGATCAGCATGTGGATAGGGAAGTCAAAAATACAAAACGATTTCATAATCTTTAAAAATATATTCTTTAAACATATAAAGAACTTTTGAAGTGTATGAACAGAAAATATGTCTGAATGCATGAAACAGATGACTATCGGAGATACAATAGAATACTTTATTGAAGTATTTTTCTTGAAATATTTTTTTATTTAAACATTTTTATAATCAACTGCACACACATACACAGACTCCTTTAAAAATATACAATTATCTGCTAACACATGCAACATACTCCTCTCTATAAGAGTATTCATACAATCACACTGAAACCAAAGTTTAAAATTCCAAGATGTTTTTGGCGATAAGATATTCAAACGTCATGCTTCAAGCAGCTATTTCGGCGATACGAATTCTCCTTTCTAGCAAGCCACATAGAAAACAACTCGTTCTTCGGTCACCGATTGTTCCTCGACATCTGCGCACGGTTCGCGACCGAGTCGAAGGTACAGAGAAGAGATAATGCGTAATCATCTAACACCATACCATCCATTTTCCAGCCGTAGCCGTGACCAGCAGCACCGTGCCCAGCAGCAGCTCGACGAGCACCGCGGTTTTGGGCGGTGGAGCCGCTGGCGTGCCGCCCCCGCCGCCGCCGCCGATCGTCTACAGGGGCGGAGATCGATTCTACCCGGGGGGCAGCATGCATCATCATCACGATCATCATCAGACGGGCACGGCGGCGCCGACCCTGCCCCATGTGCCCCCGCCGGCCGTCTACCCCGTGCATCCGCATCAGCCGCAGCAGCCGATTCACAATGGACCGCCGTCCTCGATCACGCCGCCCAAGACCTCGACCGGTCAGAAGAAGAAGAACAGTACGTATCGTGTCGTCACCGTCGCACCGCTGCCGTCTGTCTGTCTGTCTGTCCGGCGGAATCTCGTTTTGAAGCGCTTCCTCGCGCGGCGGCTTCGCTTTTGTACCTCATATTTGATCCGAGTACCTTGGTACCGGCTCGTACCGATACCGGTCCGGAGATCGGTAGAGTCATCGGGCAGTTTATGAAAGTCGGATTAATCCGTCTCTGATTCCCTCTTCGCTCAATCAAAGAGCACTCGACGTAATTAAGTCACACGTGTTCGGAAGTGAAATACGTCTTGGTAATTATTGATGATCGTTGCAAATCGACATTAATTGACAGTCGAAGCATTGGCAACGTGTCAGTCGGATTTCTCTTAGTGCACTCACTTGAGCTTCGTTTTATGATGAGCGAACGGCCATATCTTCTATTATATACATAATGCTAGCCTATCTGCTGCACATCCAGAGTGAATTATAGTAAAAATAATAATGATGACCGCTGTCAATCATTACCGGTTGCAAATTGTGTTCTTCTGAATTATCCCGTTTTACGCGCTCGTTCTAGCTGTTCGTGACTGACAGGAGGATTTCTTTATTTCTGTTCAATCGTAAATTATTCCTTAAAATAAAGAGAGAAATAGATTTACATATTTATTTAACGTCGCGTTTATGCGCGAGATAAGAGCCGAATCGCCGCCTTTAGTTGCAAATGCGCGCCGTAAATACCCGCGTCTCTGTATACGCCAGGTGGAAGGTCGACGAGGCGCAATGTCAAGATGCGATCGGATGAAAACCGAACGAAAGCAGCCATCTGTCGATCCCAACGCCGCACGCCCTTCTTCGCGTCGACGTCTACGATATAATTTGACTTCTAAATGCGCCGCGTACGCGCGCATTTGCATTTCGCCGATAAGCCGTGCGCGGATAGCCGCTCACCCATTAACGGTGCCGTGTTTCCGAGACGTGGCACGATAGGGAATACACGTTCCCAAGGTGTCGACACGAAATTGCCAGGGATTTCGTTTCCCTTCTCGTGGTTCTGCACGAGGTAATAACCATTAAAATTTGAGACGCGACTTGAACATCCGCGCAAAGAAATTCTCGGTGGCGCACCTCGAGATATAATCCCATTCGCAAGCCAATCTCTATCGTAGATTAAAAACATATGTATAACAGTTTTAAAATTTTTATTGGTTTTCTTAAAAACTCGATCAATTAATTAAAAAAATTTTGGGACTTATAAATTAGTCCCGAGTGACGTCATAGTCTAGTTTACTTGAAAAAAGGGTGAGAAGAGTGAAATGTGTGAATTATATAATTCTGTTTTACATCCTTCACTTTTTAATCTCGTATTTAAGAGGATCGTCTCTCTAATACCTTTTTAACAACTTATAAAATCTGCGTTCCCTAATACTAATATTCTACCTTATCGCGTAATTTATCAATGGCTAATGATTTCTTTTGTGTTTCGCAGAAGAGTATTCGGATCATCCGAACGAGGTGGTGAAGAACGAGGAGCTGACGTACAACGGCGCAAGCTCGTACGCTCGTACGCACGCTCGGTACGCGCAGAGCCTGATCCTGGCGACGTGCAGCCTGCTGATGAGCGCGTTGCTGCAGCAACTGCTGCGGTGAAGCGACAGCACCGGTCACGTACGAGAACGTCGTATATCCCATGCGTCGAAACCCCTTCTTCTGTGATTATCCTACGTTTAATTGATTTCTTGAGAGGCGTGCGAGACACACACGCGCGTACCTCGGCCATTCCTCGATCGTAGTGAGAGACACGCACGATCCATGGTCGCGCCGACTCGAGAGATAGCAGAGAAGAGAGAAAAGACGGAGAGTACGAGAGACAGAGAGAGAAAAAAAAAGACGAAGATGAAGAGCGAGGAAAGGAGAGACACGTCGAGAAAAGAGACACGCACGACACACGCGCGCGCGCGCGAGCGGCAACGCCATATTAACTACAATTAAGGAATTAGCGGGGTTCTAGGGTGGAACACTGTAGAAGGACGAAGACGAGGAAGCCGAGAGTAGGACGGGAAGTAGCAGAGAAAGTGGGGAGAAAAAAAAGCGGGAAGAGAAGCGCTACTACTAGACACTACTTATAGTACACGCCCACTATTATCACTACTATAAATGGTAGTCGTATTGGTTGTCCTTCTTATCATTGCGCTAACTGTAGGTATTTATTCGAATATGAGAAAGAGAGAAAGATGTAAGCGAGAGTCGTGGCAGCGTGCTAAGTATCCTCAATCGAGAGCGAGAAGTGTACGCGAGAGAAGGACGTCTGTTATACATATATTAGTAGCAGGGCTGTTGCATGTACGCGAATGTCTTTGATTCGAGCGAATCTTCGATTCCACGGAAAAAACTGCCGCGTGAACTCAGCAATCGACGACGAACGGTCCTTCGTTAAGGGGTCCTCGCTGCGGGGCCGGCAAGGAAAATAGTTTGTCCTGAGCGCGATCACGCGAGCGCGCCGTGCCTCGAGAAAAGAGTACCTGAAAATCCTTGAACGCTTTCGGTTCGCGGCCAAGACGGGGGCGAACGATCGCGATCCTCATCGCGAGCGACTTTCGTAGAGATACTTGAACTCGAAGTCGTCGACACGACGCGCCGTAGTTCTTCGATGATTGGACGATCTGTATCGGACAAAAGATCGAAAAATTAGGAGGAATCGTCTGGGATTAATCGTCTTTCGCGCGGCATTTAAATTCGAGCCGATCGCCGCGGCCGCCCGGCCAAATCGCAGGACGCCGAGGACGAAGGATCATTCGAGTTCGCATGCGAGATCGCGAGTAGGATAGTTAGCACGCGTGTAAATAAATTCCTAATGAATATGTACAAGTGGCTCTTGTGGCCGCCCTGTATGCCGACGGGTAACAGGGGGCCGGGGAGATTTAAGAAAGAGTGCCGTATTTCTAGGTAAATCTTATAATATGAAACAGAGAAAGAGAGAGAGCATGGATCAGACAGAAAGTGTGAGTGCGTATGTGCATTATGCAACTATGATGTGAGCACCATGTTGCTCATCGAACAAATCGACACAAGCCACGAACTTATGCGAATTTCTGCTACACTACAACAGGTCTAATTGCATCGTTGTCACGAATCAAGGATAGCGTATAGTATCGTTGATTCGAGCCGTTGGGTAAGAAAAGTAGCGTAAAGAAAAAAATCGAGCGAGCGAATAGAGAATGTTGTGCGAGAGAGACTGAGTCGCGAATCGAGTAAAAGACAGATTTGTATAATAGCTGTACCATACTGAGACTTCTATCTATAGATCTGTATTATATTTATTATCCGCTATCATTACGCTAACGAATATTCTACATTCGATATTCTATATTTGCTAGTGAAATATCAAATTTAATAGCGAACAAATTAACGTATTGTCGACGCCCGGGGGTGAAGCGGCGATCGCGGTACGAGCGAGCCCCCGGGGCCAACCACCCCCTCCTACCCCATCGTTTGTTGTTTTCCTTCGTTTTTTATTTCGTTCAGAGTATCATACACTAATCATGTTTCTATTCACATTATACACAATGTCTAATCAGTTCAATCATGTTTCCGATTTATATTGATTCCCCCTTTTCTACGTTTCCTTTTTTTTATTATTCTATTTATTATTCACATTAGCAGGGAAAAAGACTTGCGCGTGTACACGTATCGTGCGTACACACTCGTGGATTCACCTTTCGCGTGTCGCGCACGCATGCGTGCGTGAACGCGGTATGCAAAGGACGAAAGACGAAGCAGTGAGTAATTTTCCGTTCGTGTCCATAAAATAAAAAAATACAATTGCGAGCGCGACTGCACTAACGAATTATTGTAAATACGAATTTACGCAGGAAATGAGTACCGTAGCGAGACTAGAGGATGTATGATTGCGTGCGTGCGTGTGTGTATGTGTGAGAGAGTGAAAAAAAAAGATCCTTATTCAGAATCTTAAGTAGCGAAATGAGAATATTTACGCGTTGAAGACTACTGGACACGGACCGATTCGCTTTCGGAAGTTTATTCATAGTTCATCGTCTTCATTTGCGTCTACGATCGCGAGAGCAGCGAATATCCGCGATTAGTCGAGACCAACAAATTCGCGAATAAACGAAAGTTCAGCAGCGGTATTGTAAGCCCGAGCGTCACGCGCCATCCATCATTTGGTTTGTATTTTCACTTCTGTTTTGTTGCCGCAATTAGCGACGAGCGAGCTGGTCGACGCAATCTTTCATGTTCCCGATCGATTGTCGATTCGAAACTCACATGACTGCTTTAGGTAAGCGACGTTAAGTAAGATGTATTCGCGGACAATCATTATTGTACTTGGAATTTTGTTAGACTAATGACTTGTTTATGTTACGAACATTCATCCTTGATCTTCCTGATTGAAATGTGCCGATGCAATTATCGTATTCACAATCGTATCCATCCCTCAATCATATGTTTTATTAATAATAGATATATGTCAATTGTTGCATCTCGATGGTCCTTTAGATGTTCATTTAAGCTATGGATACTTGTGAATACCAACGATGCTCCTCGGTATTTTTCAACCAGGGTCACTGTACCGTAGGTACACGTAACGTTTTTACGGAACCTCGGATTTCACCTTTGGACGCGCTCGCTCGTTGCACCACAATTGCATTGTTGAGAATCGCGAAAGTGTCACGAGACCGCCGATCGCGAGTCGAATTTATTTCTAAGCGACGGCGAAATATATATATATCTAACGGGAATATAACGCCGCTCGATCGCACGCGAAGGGCGAAAGGGTACGTGGATTCACGAGCGCACGCTGGGTACTCATTCGCGCGAACGATATAAGTGAATACGTTATAACAGTAATATAGACTCGAACTATTCGATATAGAAAATAGACAAGGTCGCTCACTGCAAACTCATTCCTCTTTTTTTATTTTGTTTTGTCTCCCCCCCCCCTTTTTTCGTTTCCGTCATCCATCCATCACGTCCACAACCACGTCGTACACCCACACGGACCCGTGCCGCAGACCGCGAGACGTGAGGCGTCCTGCTGCCCCGACGAGGAAAAGAAAAAAAAAGTATTTTTTTAACAGCAGATAGAGGGAACGCATCTGCGGTGGGTTTGTTTGTTCAGAAACGTATGTAAATAGATGTAACGCGCGAGAGGAGGATTCGACGCCCGCCTCTGTATTAACGAGTCAGATCTATATTTCGGTCCGCGCGCGATCCGCGGACCCGTCGATGCGATTTAAACGCGTGTAAATAAACGTCCGAGATAGGATTAAAAAAAAAAAGAAGAAGAAGCGAGGGAAAAAAACGAGAACAGGTTACGCTTCACGTCCTTCATCCCGAGGAGGTCTGAGTTCCCGTCTGCTATTACGTTCGGTAATGCCACTTCACTTACGTAATCATCCACTCGTGTGCGTGTGCAAGAGAACAAGAAAGGATGCGAGGCTCGCGCGCGGATGTCTCTCCCGCTCGAGGGGCGAGAGGGCCCGCGCCGCGCGCGTTCTCACGCGTTAAAAGGGGGGGAAAAAGAAATAATAAAAGAGACTTGTTCCTCTCTTCTCGAGATCGAGGGTAAAATATCCGCCGCGCTGACAAGCACGGCCGCGCGGTTTCTAATGAATTAATTATAATTAATTAACGACTAAAAAAAGAGGATAAAGCGAATTTCGAATAGACACACGCGTCTCTGTAAATAAACAAATTAACGAGTAAATAAACGGTAAACACGATGAAATTTATATTAAAGTGCATAGCGAATACGAGATAGGTTTCTAATAACGGTTTATTATAAAAATAACAAAAAAAATGTGAATGTATGTTGATGTCTAAGATTTTTAACGAGGACGGCGGACGCAGAGCGGTTAATTGTAAACTACGATTTATATTCGTAAACCGAAGTACGCGAAGTACTGATTAAACAGGAAAGCGAGGCTCACAGATGGGCGGAGCGACACTTAGCCAGATCGTGATTTCTCACGTTGCATATATTATTTTGTAACCGGAGCGTACAGGACCCATACATACACTCTCGACATCACGGCTATCATACGCGGCATCTCTTTATCGTGATACGACGGACTTCCGTTAAAGTCGTCGAGAAGTCAACAAATTTTGATTAATACTCCGTGCACAACTAATCAAGCAGGAAATGACAAAAAGAATGCTAAAAAATGATATTTTATTCGGTTTCCTTTCCGCGAAAGCTGATCCCGGTACTTTCGATCCCATCAATTTCGCTTCAAAGCTGTCCGGCGCGCGCGTTTTTAATAGCGACTGATCCATTTTTGCGACACTCGCTTTCCTCGCACGGACGATTATTTTGTCGAGCGCGGCGCGTCCCGTGATTAATGAGACGGGATCCGCGTCCGCGTCCGCGGTGTACATCGGAATATTAATTAAAAATCTCGCCGGTGTCTACGAGCATCAGGGCTCGTTAACGAGCACGCTCGTCGTTTTCGTGCGGTGCTCGTCGGCTCGGTGCCGCCGCGTATGGTATCCTTGGAACGGGACCTTTATAGATTGCGTGTGTTCACCAGTATGCACATTCAGTACCAGTCGTTCATTACGAAGCATTACAGGATACAAATACAAAGTAGCGTAGCGTTCATAACGGTAGTCCACTATAGCGAAATAGTATTTAAACGAGCAACCGCCGGCTGCAAAAAAAAATAAGAAAGAAAGAAAACAGGAAAATCGCCATAATCAACCCGAAGAAGAGATCGCAGGTAGCGGGGCGCGGAAAAAGAGGGGTAAATAATCGTAAAATGAATTTTTCGTATAAAGGGCAAACGTAACGAGCGGACACATTACCATCACGCATCGCGCAGACACGGAGAGCCGGAGTCGTGGAAACCGCATATACGCGTGATACGGGGAAAAAAAGGCAGAGAAGGGTAACGGGGTGAGAAAGAGCGCGGGGATATAAGGGTGAACCACACGGTATATCTAGAAAACCGCGTTCGCGCAAATGCATTGTGCACCGTGCACGCACCACGCGTATGCATGCACGTGAATGCGTGAGAGTGAAAAAAAAAAACGGGAAAGGGGGGGGCAAGAGGATGTACGTGGTCCTACGCGAGGGAGCGTAGGCTCGTCGATGTTACACAATTTATGTAGGTATATTCTATATATATGTCGATATATAGCGCAATATATATCGATGGCAAACGAAAGTAATTTAAAAAGTGGAAGGCAAAGTTGGAAAGATATCGTGCGTCGGGCCGAGGGGGGGGGAGGGGGACTAGCGGTGTCGTATTTTGTTTCGAGATACCTCGCGCGAATCATCCCTGTTTGCTCGGGAAAGTCAAGGGGGCGAGGAGCAAGACGGTTCGGAAAAAGGGACACTCTTCGCCTTGCCGCGAAATCGTGTGTCGATCGCGTTTGATTTCTCGCATTAAAAAATCCCGATGTTTCCGCTTTCGATATTTCCTTTCGGGGATTTGTTGCCGCGCGACGAACGTCGCGAACCCAGAATTGCACAGTTTCGGCGATTAAGAGGGGAAACGCGTTTCTCAACGGGAGCAATATTATTTATCTTTCGATTTGATAAGCGCTGGTTGCACCTTGCTCTTCGCTAAATTATTCTTGTAATTTACGGTAAATCGCGCGTCAAAGCTATAGAAAGCGGACCGTCCTATCTTACGATTTTACGATCCTGCTGTTAGTACAAAAGAAATGGTCGAGGCACGAGATATGCACGATCCACTCCATGCGTCGTATAAATCGCGGGCAAATGTGTTCGACAACTAGCTCGTCACTTCGGTTAAGCAAATTCTAGTCTGTTCTTCTATTAATTCTATTTTAATCGCTCGTTATCGCATAAGAAAAAGCAGTTTTTTTGAAACGAGACATTGCATCATGTAAAAAAGATCTCTCGCATCTATCTTCCCATTTATATTCGAAGATGTTTAATAACTATACATATCGGCCTCGTTTTTTAAAAGCTCGGACACATTAAAAGCTTCGTCGGCCTATAAAAAACGTGAGGTCTAAATTTTACTACATTTTGCGCTTTCTTCTTATTTTAGCTGAATGTTCGAACCCTGACCACTATACGTCACGCCATGAAAAGAGGCCTAAGAGAACTTTCGTCTTAAAGAAACGTTTCAATTTTTGCTATTCCTGCTGTATTGTTATTAAATCTATAACTAGAGAACACGCTATTAATATAAAAAGTTCATAATTAATTTTGTTTAATAATATAAATGTAATATATTTTTCATTCGTACGTACGTATTGCGTCAACTATAATCGAACAAAACGACTATCCCAATTCGAAAAGCTATTCTCCCCGAAACAAACTGCCATATTTAATAATTACCATCAATTTCCGATTCAATACTTCATACTATACGTTGTTAGCGGAAAAAAGACAGATATAGGAAGACCAATAATTTTCAGTACATCCGAAGAATAAAAAGAAAGGAATACGTTTTTCGCAACGATTTCGACAGGTATCAATAGCATCGCGTGCGTTTTATAAACAACGAATTTTTTAATAAACGACTCGTTTCCGCCGAAGGCTAACGCAATACCCTTTACATCTGAGAATTATGGCTGTTAAGCTAAAAAAAGCTAAAAAAAAAAAAGCGCGAATATCGTCGTGATAATTTTAAGTTCGCTTTAATATTAGAAATAGCTGACAGATGGATATATTCTCCGCACACGCAAGCTATTTTCTCCTTCTATTTTCCTTTGTGTGTACGAACACGAGAAAAGGCAACATGCGACTTCGCTTTATTCGTGATAAGTGTATAATTGACATCAGTCGAACGTAAATCGTTATTCGCACCGTTATGTAAGAAATCGCAAGCAAGAAATAAGGTAGTCACGGTGAGAATAGTTACGTGCGCTTTCAATGGTTCATTCTTTCCTGCGTTGCCGTACATCCGACGAAGAGTTTTCAGTCGCGTTATCGCTTAAGGAGTTACGTTACAACGCGCATTTGACAATTTCCCAAACGACAATTTCGCAGAACTAATCGCGGCGGGATGAATGTGAGTAACCATCCTCCCGGAATGTAACACCGATCCATATATCTAACGTGCAACGAGCGTCAATTGCATACCAGAAACACGCCTCTCTCCCCGCGTACATATTGTAATGTAACTCTTCCGTCGCGTCGGGGGGGACAAGCTGTAGCGAAACGGAGTTGGGCGTAAATTAGGATTTCCGATAGCAATAAAACGAACTCGCTCTCGACTATCGTGCAATAAAGCGAACAATGTCCATCGGTCACGGATATCTGTTAGGGAGAAAGCACATTTCGTTGCGATGTAGGAATAAGCGGAGGAATAAGTGATTTATCGAGCGCAGGAGCGACGGAACCAGGAGCCCGCCCAGCTCCGCTCCGTGCGTAGGAAAGAGCGTCGTCGTCGGGCTCAGGCGGTTTTGTCAAGCGCGAGGCTCATTTATTATTAGATCCTAGATTAAAGGCGACTCTTTGATACTTTGATAAATCTGGCTGGTTTCCAAGGCGCGAGAGAGAGAGAGAGAGAGAGAGAGAGAGAGAGAGAGAGAGAGAGAGAGAGAGAGAGAGAGAGAGAGAGAGAGAGAGAGAGAGAATTTACGAGGGAAAGACTGGCAATCAGGGGGGACGCGACGTTTCCGCGAACAGCAAAGGAAAGGGAAAGAGGAGAGACGCGCTACGCCTGTCGCGGAGCGCGTCAATTTACACACGTATCAACCGCGTCAAAGGCCGAACAATTAAATGAGACGGTATAACCAAATAAAAGAAACATGAAAAAAAAGGATTGAGAGAGACCCAAGTGTGCGGAGAAAAAAAAAAAGAAGCAAACAAGATCCGCCAAACAAGCCCCGAGTCCGCCTAGCGGAAATTAACGCCGGCCTGGAGATAAACAGGGAGAGATTTAATCGAACGTATTTTTACGGAAGACGATATGTCGCATGAGGACCCTTAAAAAAACGCACCGAACAGCACCCTCACGGCCTGGAGAGAGAGAAAGAGAGAAAGAGAGTGCGCGAAGTATTGAAAAAAAAAAAGGGAAAAACGTCACGACGCGGAAGGGTGGTATGCCCCCAATTAAGGATGGCCTATATATCGCACTCGTTTGAAAACTTATCGCAAGAATGCACAAGAAGTAGCGTACGTACACTCGCTGTACTGCTGTTTGTTGACTCGAATAAATATGCGGATTAAAGTCGGTTTGGTTTATATGTACACGGTGAGTCCAAGATTCGCGCGAACGGAACGCTGGTGATCGTTCGAACGCTGGAGGCTGGGGAATTTGTCTCGTTAACGGGAACGTTACTTGCCGTGGTGTCCATCTCGAGTCGGAGTAAAATAACAACGGTGAGGAAAACGCGGAGAAAATCGTTCAGGACGAGCACGAGCGTTCCATGTTGCGATATTGTTATTATACGAATGTACTCAAGACGGTATGGTATACAAGACTAAAACAAGACCTAAAATAGGGACATAATATTTTATAACTCAACTTTTGTACAGAATAAATACTTGTACTGTGGACCAATATTTCTTTCATTTCATTCACATTAGAACCATCGTCGTTGAGTGCACAGATCTCTTATCGCGTTAAGTTTGTCGATATTATAAAGGCAACGGTCGTTCTTATTTTAATTTAACACAATTATTATTATAAATATTTCTATCAAATTAATTTTATGAAATTTTTTTATGAATATAATTAAAAGTAAAAGGTAAGTAAAGTGTTCAATGATTTATAGAAAAAAACATAAATCTAGTCTATACAGGTATAAATCTATATTACATAAAATTGATATAAAATTTATTTATTTGTCTTTTGCTTATGCACTAGTGGTATAATAACAATAGCATTTCTCGCTTCAGGTATTCGCCACCAACCTCCATTTCTATGTTCTTTGCCTACACCGGCAATAAGATGATTCCCGTCGGGAGTGAACGCAAGCGCGTTTATGAAACCCGCCAATTTCACTTCAAACAATGGATTTAACGATCTAAAGTTCTCACCGCATTGCCACAACTTGATCGTACCGTCCCGCGATCCTAGAAGTCGTAATTGATTAATTAGTATCAAAAAAGGAACAAATATAAATGCAAATACAAAGATAGAACATGATAATGCACCTGATGCTACTAAATCTGTATTCAATAGTGTGGCGATACTTGAAATCCACATCGGTTGACCATTGGTTTCGTCCTTTCCGTGCGCCTCCGGTACCGAGCACAACGGCTTCTTCTTCATACACCCCCAAACGCAAAGTTGTCCGTCGTCACCGCCGCTGAAAAAATTCTCCTCGTTGATGAGCTTAACCGCGTCAATACTGCTGCCGCCGTTGTGCGCGTTAAATATTAACTGCGACTCTTCGACTATTTTCCATATCCTAATAGATCCGTCGAAACCACCGCTCGTGATGGCACGCTCTCGTGAAAGTGCGTCGATAGATGTGATAGCGCTCTGGTGCCCGAATCTGTAAGAGAAACGGCAGTCAGAAACAAATTAAAACTAAGTAAATTCAGTATATATAAAATAAAAAGCTATTCAACTTGCAAAGTTACTTACAAGGATTCAACATAAGCCATATCGTCTAGATTCCAAACTTTCACGCTCTTGTCTTCAGATGCGGAGTATAACGTGTGAGTATCTTTACGGAATACCAATCCGGATACGGGACCCCTGTGACCTTGTAGATTCTTTATATGATTAAGGGTATCGCCACAGATCACTTTTATATCTTTACATCCACTATCTCCTACCACCTATAATAAGAAAGAGACTCATCTTTATGCGCAATTTTTTTACAAACTAAAAAAAAAGAATTTATTTAAACTTACGAAAAACTTTCCATCTGTGCTAATTGCCAAACATCGTACAGATTTCATTCCAGGCTTCGTCTTTCCTCTGTTTCCTCTAACAGCTTTTAATTTGACCTTTTCCTTTATTGACCCTACAAATAATTATCAATTTAATTCACAAAAAATAAATATACAACAGATAAGAGTAAACAATAAATATCATCAATTACTTTTAGAACTTTATCTATTATATATCTAAAGTTAACATTTGTGAACTTACATTTAGCTAAACTGCCATCCTTAGATCCCGAATATAATATATTGCCATCGATAGACAGACAAATACAAGTAATGGACAATTTATGTTCTTTACATCTCAATGTTGTAAGCTCACTGTGGCCAACATAATTTAACGCTATAGTTTTCCTTAATCGGCCCTTCTCCTCCAGATATTCCTCGCGCAATCTCCGTGCGACTGCACCCTCTTCAAATTCTGCTCTGTCTTTTTCTATATATATATATATATAATGTTGAAAATAAATTTATTATATAAAACTATTTCTTTCTCTTATCAAAATAGCATAGATCAAACATAAAACATTTCGTTAAATCATGTACCTTCTTCTTCAATTTCTTGAAGACGTTTCTTTACAAGTCTCACACGTTTTTCTTGCGCAGTTTCTTCCTCTTCGTCGGTTTCACTTTGTGCTTCATTTCTGTAAAAAAATAAAATCTTATAATGCTCATTGAATCCTTTCAATGTATTTGATTATCGTTACCTTAAATTTTCTTCTGCGAGTTCTTCATCTGTGCTGGCGATACTCTCGTTGTCATCAAATTTAAGCTTCTTTGATTTCCTCAATTGTTTTGAAGTAGACTGAGCTGTGGATGTCTTACTAAACTGGCCATTGAGCTAACATAATGAAATTATAAATTACAAATTAAGCCGTTGATACATTCTACACAAAAAAAAAAATTATGAACATGAATTGAATTATAGGTATGTCAAGATTATTTAATATTTTGCTATCTTATAATGATTTTTTTAAACAAATAATCGATACAATGTGCAAACAATTAATAAGAATTAGAAGAAATACGAAATAATTGTGCTATCTCGAGCGAACTTAATTCTAACCTCCAAGCAAGAGAAAACGTAACACTTTCGAAAAAGGAAGATAAATCGTAAAGCTTACTTTATGCTTCTGTGGGCCACCTCCTCGAGCACGACTTCTTATAAAAAACGACATCGCAGTAGCG